>NC_041382.1:783697107-783712206 GCF_002162155.2 Triticum dicoccoides
TCATCGTCGCCCCGTCCCCGTCGTCGCCGCCCCGGCCCATCCCCGTCGTCGCCGCCCCGTCCCTGTCCCCATCGTCGCCATCCCTGTCGTCGCCGCGCCCGTCACCGTCCCCGTCGCCGCCCCCCGTCGCCTCTCGCCTCGCCGGTGAGCACACACACATACATTTTTTAGTTTTTTAGTTATAGAAATAGTTATAAAAATGTTAGAAATTTTTCTTTTTTTAGTTATAGAAATAGTTAGTATTAAGCATTGTTAGAAATGTTAGAATTGTTAGAAATTTTTCTGTTTTTAGTTATAGAAATAGTTATAACATAGTTAGAATTGTTAGAAATTTTTCTGTTTTTTAGTTATAGAAATAATTATAAAAAAGTTAGAAATTTTTCTTTTTTTAGTTATAGAAATATTAGAAATGTTATACAAATGTTAGTTATATATATAGAAATGTTATAATTTTTTTTCTATTTTTTAGTTATAGAAATATTAGAAATGTTATAGAAATGTTAGTTATATAGCATTGTTAGAAATGTTATAGGAATGTTAGTTATATAGAAATGTTAGAAATTTTAGTTATCAAAATCCAATCATTAAAAAAATGTTAATTTTTGCGGGCATATAGCTAGTATGTGTTCTCGACGATGCCCGGCCCGCATCCTCGCCGTTGACCCGTCCGCGACGACGTCCGGCTGACCCATGTCCGGGACTGGGCTCCGTCGGGCTGGCACTGGGAGGTGCTGCCTGGAGGGGTGCACCACTTGATGAGGAACCCGGCCCCGGGTCCCGTCGTCGACCATGATCTCGTTTGGTGGCGTTCGCGTGGGCCAGTTTCGGTGCGGAGGGAGCCGGCCCCGCCGGAGGTGGTACGTCGCCGTGTCAGGGAGGAGGATGAGCACGTCCATCGCTACATGGTTGCGTTAGAGGGCGGCATGTTCTCCAATACCTGCCAGTTTCTTTAGGGATCTCACTTCAGCTATGATCCTGTGAGGGTTCCTTCTCTTTGGGTGTCCACCGCCCGCGCTGCATGAACCGCGAGTGTCCTAGATTCTTCTGTAGTATTCGATCTTTATTAGCTACCTAGCCAGTGATGTACTCAATATATAATATTCGAGACGATGTATTAGAGATTATATATTATTCGAGACGATGTATTCGAGATTATATCTATTATTCGAGACGATGTATTCGAGATTATATCTATTATTCGAGACGACGTATTCGAGATTATATTCGATGATGCTTATTATGTAGTATGATTGATTCAGTTTTCCTTATTAATTGATTGCATCCATGCATTGTAATTTGAATATATTTCTTTTGGATTAGTTAAACAAAACCTATGGCGGACAATACCGGCAGAGAGGGAGAAGAGGCCCTCTTCAATATCATACGCAATCCTCGAGGGCCAGATGATGATCAGAGTGAATAAGATTATGACGGCAACGAATATCTAAACAACACCGGGGAGGGTGATATGATATTCGATCGCGACGACCGAATTGATGAAGTCGTGAACTATGAACATGACGAAGAAAATGTTGATCTTGAAACAAAAAAGACCGGCGAGGTATATATATTTATATAAGCAGGCATCTGGTGATCATCACATGTTTTAAATGACTTGAAGATATATTAACGAATCGATCTTTCTTCTTTCAGCCATCCGGATCGAGCAAATCTTCAGGCAACAGGACAAAACGAGGCCCGAACAAAAAGTTGAAGGAGGGCCTAAAGTACAATATCGAGGCAATCAGACCTAATGGCGAACCATTCACGCCTAAGAAGATTGCGGACAAGTTCGTTCGTCAGTGCGGAGTTCTTGTGAAGGACCAACTCCCAATCTCCCTTCAAGAATGGAGAGAGCCATCAAAGCCACGTCCAGGAGTTACTTTTGTCGACGACAGACAAAAACATTTGCTTTGGGAAACACTCATGGAACATTTCACCCTACCAGATCATTCCACAAATGCAGATGTGGAGAAAGTCAAGGACGAAGAACCACAGGATTCGTGAATGGGCCAAGTACGTCAACGGAGGAAGGAAGACTCCAGTATTCGAGGGAACACTAGAGAACCAAAGTGCTCATTGGGACGATTTCGTGAAATTCATGGATTCGGAATTATCTAAGGAACGGTCGAGAATAAACAAGGACAATGCCGCAAAAAAGGATAAGTTCCATAAGCTGGGGCCAGGTGGCTATGCGGTCGGAATGCCTAAGTGGGATAAGTCTGAGAAAGAGATGTTGGATGCAGGTGTCACTCCAGAAACATTGCGCTGGCCCCCCAGGTGTAGGACTTGGTTCTATGCGCATGGGGGGGAGTTGGACCCGAAGACAGGCAAAGTTTCCAAGAAGGCATGTCTGGACGGAGCCGAAGATAAGCTACTTGTTGCAATAGAAGAGGCTCGATCCGGGTTGTTCGAGCCCAACAGAGAGAACGATGAGCTTACGCGTGCCCTGGGAAATCCTAAACACCCGGGAAGAACACGAGGCATGGGCGCTATTCCGTGGTATGAGGGGTTTTCGGACTGGAACGCCGACTACAGAACCCGTGCGAGAAAGAAGATTGCGGAGGAGAAGAAGAGGAAGATGGAGGAGGAGCAGAGGAAGCTAGACTATGAACGCCTTCAAGGCCTAGAATCAGCGCACGCGGACTTGGCAATCAAATTCCAGCGGCAGCAGGAGCAGATCGACTCACTTAGCCAGCAAAGGGGGTCTCAACAGCTAGCGGATGATCCACCAATGAATAGCACCGTCCCATCCATGCCGAGAAGCGGCGTGGGTTCTGCCCCGAGCGACGCATTGCTGGATAGCTACCCAGTGGATGACATCATGGAGAACACTAACTGCGAGCTACACTTCAAAATGAAGAACATATCCATGAAGGTGGCGGACGCCCTTGCTTTTACAAATCCCCCCGAGGCAACCTTCCATTGCAACCCGATTCCAGCGGGCTATGCTCGTGTCTTGGTTGATGAGCTGGTGGACCAATATTCGGGGCTAGAGCTTGACATTCCTGGAGGTGACGATGAGCACACACTAGGAGAGGCCAACCATCGTATCATCCTATGGAGAAAGGATTGCATCATCTTTCGAAGGCCATCGACACCGCGTCATCCGACTCCTCGTCGCAGTCCGCCACCGAGTCAGCAGACTCCCGCTCCTCCAAGTCCACCAACGCGTCAGGCCACTCCTCCCGGGGTGGGTGATGTGGTAATAACCGAGGAGCATATTGCGCAGGCTAAATCGATCGGGATCACTATTGGAAAACTCCTCGATATCGAGCCCATGTCTCCGACTAGAGAGGAGGAAATAAAACGAAAATATGCCTGGGGCCAACCTTTGGTCGAGCCAGAGGAGGTCAATAAGCTCCCAACGAGAATGTATGAATTGCATCAATGGTACATGGACATTACCAAGATTTCCAATCCAGAGTCCCTCATGGTGAATGTCAACGAGGAGCATTACTACCATAAGAAAGCTATGTCCATTGAGTATTCAGAACTTTTTCAGCTATACAATAAAGATGCACTCGACAAATCTATCGTCAGTTGCTATTGTCTGTAAGTGATTCTTTTCTGTAATTTAAGTCTCAAGCTAGCTGATCATTTTGATCAATCATTACTATATTCTTTTCTGTGGTATTATGCAGGATGAAGATTTATGAAATGAAAAAAGGTGGACGCTATGGCTTGGGTTTGTTGACCCAAATACCATTAATGAATACACATGGAAATTAGATCCATATCACGCAAAATGTGTAGAGGAAAGCATGCTACAGTTCTTCAAGGAACTCAAATACAATGAAGATATACTACTTCCTTACAACTTCCAGTGAGTCACACTGTCTTGTACTACAAATTCTGTTTTTCCCTACTAGCTATAGCTACATGTTTTTGCTTACATATGCCCGCTTAATTAAGACATGCAAACGTGTGTGCATGCAGATATCACTGGATCTTGTTAATCATTAAAGTTGATGAAGGAACAGTTGAAGTACTAGACTTGCTACTTAAGAAAGCAAGTGACTACACCATCGTGAACGGGATAGCCAACAGGTAATTTCAATCATTATTAACTATATCTCGGCCTATTTAATTAGTTCGTCATTTCCTGATAACAACTATTTAATAACCCATTTATTCATTTTCTTTGTCGGCGGGCAGGGCTTGGGCAAAGTTCATCAGGGTCACTCCAGGCCCATGGAAACAAAGTCTGAAATGGTATCGACCCAAGGTAAGCAATTAAGTAGTACTAGCTAGCTCCCATCTCTTTAATTATCATGCTTGATTAATTATTATCTGATCAAAATTCCATTCTCGTAAAGGCCCTGAAGCAGGCGCCGGGGAATGATCTATGTGCATACTACGTTTGCGAGAACATTCACGTGATGGCGTCCGAAAGTCGCAAATCTCAAAGACAGGAGTGGGTACGATATCGATTGTCAGAACACTATTCACAATTTTTACACCATTATCGATATCTAGTCACACAACTAATACACATGCATATTGATCTCCTTCTTAACAGTTCAAAGAGGTGGGACAAGCTCCTAGCACAGGACTGCATAGAAGCAATTCAAGAGGAAATAGCGTGATTTTTGCTCGACCAGGTCATAGATCCCAAAGGAGAATACTATTACCCGCTACCGCCCCCATGAACCACTTCCAATTGTTATCGTGCTCCGAAGGCACCAATTAGCTAGGCTAATGCCACTGGCTCCGAAGGCACCAATTAGGAGAAATTGTATATATATATACATGTGTGTATATATGTGTGAATTAATTAATGGTGGTTGTGAGACATTCGATGATATATATATATATATATATATATATATATATATATATATATATATATATATTATGATCGGTTCTACTAGAAATTCTATTTGTATATATGCATAACGTGGACAATATGTAGTATCGTAAAATACCAGCAAACGAAAAAGAATGAAATGGAAAACACAAAATTAAATGAAAAAGAAATCATAAACCCAACCCCCCCAACATTTTAATACCGGTTGGTGACACCAACCGGTACTAAAGGGCTCCCTACCCCCGAAGCTGGCTCGTGCCACATGGTTGCCCTTTAGCACCGGTTCGTGTTGAACCGGTACTAAAGGGGGGGCCTTTAGTGCCTACAATTTAGTGCCGGTTACCAAACAGGCACTAAAGGCCCTTACGAACCGGTGCTATTGCCCGGTTCTGCACTAGTGCTTGGGGCCTATTCCGGAGCTCCGCCGGAGAGGGCTGTCATCACGGAGGGCTTTTACATCATCATAGCCTCTCCGATGAAGTGTGAGTAGTTTACCTCAGGGTCCATAGTTAGTATCTAGATGACTTCTTCTCTCTTTTTGGATCTCAATACAAAGTTCTCCCCCTCTCTTGTGGAGATCTATTCGATGTAATCTTCTTTTTGCGGTGTGTTTGTTGAGACCGATGAATTGTGGGTTTATGATCAAGTCTATCTATGCATAATATTTGAATCTTCTCTGAATTCTTTTATGTATGATTGGTTATCTTTGCAAGTCTCTTCGAATTATCCGTTTGGTTTGGCCAACTGGATTGGTAGTTCTTGCCATGGGAGAAGTGCTTAGCTTTGGGTTCGATCTTGCGGTGTCCTTTCCCAGTGACAGAAGGGGCAGCAAGGCATGTATTGCATCGTTGCCATCGAGGATAACAAGATGGGGTTTATTTCATATTGCATGAATTTATCTCTCTACATCATGTCATCTTGCTTAAGGCGTTACTCTGTTTTTAACTTAATACTCTAGATGCATGCTGGATAGCGGTCGATGAGTGGAGTAATAGTAGTAGATGCAGAATCATTTCGGTCTACTTGTCACAGACGTGATGCCTATATACATGATCATGCCTAGATATTCTCATAACTATGCTCAATTCTGTCAATTGCTCAACAGTAATTTGTTCACCCACCGTAGAATACTTATGCTCTTGAGAGAAGCCACTAGTGAAACCTATGGCCCCCGGGTCTATTCTCATCATATCAATCTCCATCACTTTAATCCTGCTTTGCTTTTTTACTTTGCCTTTACTTTTTACTTTGCATCTTTATATCAAAAATACCAAAAATATTATATCTATCAGATCTCACTCTCGTAAGTGACCGTGAAGGGATTGACAACCCCTAATCGTGTTGGTTGCGAGTAGCTTTCGTTTTGTGCAGGTACGAGGGACTTGAGCGTGGCCTCCTACTGGATTGATACCTTGGTTCTCAAAAACTGAGGGAAATACTTACGCTACTCTGCTGCATCATCCCTTCCTCTTCGGGTAAAACCAACGCAAGCTCAAGACGTAACAAGAAGGATTTCTGGCGCCGTTGCTGGGGAGTCTACGCAAAAATTCAACATACCAAGTACCCATCACAATCCCTATCTCTCGCATTACATTATTTGCCATTTGCCTCTCGTTTTCCTCTCCCCCACTTCACCCTTGCTGTTTTATCCACCCTCTCTCTCTATCCTCCCTCTCTATTTGCCTCTTTTGCCCGCTTGCCTTTTTGTTTGCTCGTGTGTTAGATTGCTTGTTTGTCGCGATGCCTCAAGATACTACCAAATTGTGTGACTTCACCAATACCAATAATAATGATTTCCTTAGCACTCCAATTTCTCCTCTTGCCGACACTGAATGTTGTGAAATCAATGCTGCTTTGTTGAATCTTGTTATGAAAGATCAATTCACCGGCCTTCCTAGCGAAGATGCCGCTACTCATCTGAATAACTTCGTTGATTTATGTGATATGCAAAAGAAAAAGATGTCGATAATGATGTCATTAAATTGAAGCTATTTCCTTTTTCGCTTAGAGATCGTGCTAAAGCTTGGATTTCGTCTTTGCCTAAGAATAGTATTGATTCTTGGAACAAGTGCAAAGATGCTTTTATCTCTAAGTATTTTCCTCCCGCTAAGATCATCTCTCTTAGAAACGATATTATGAACTTTAAACAACTTGATCATGAACATGTTGCACAAGCTTGGGAGAGAATGAAATTAATGATACGTAATTGCCCTACTCATGGTTTGAATTTGTGGATGATCATACAAAATTTTTATGCCGGATTGAATTTTGCTTCTAGAAATCTTTTAGATTCGGCTCCGGGAGGCACTTTTATGGAAATCACTTTAGGAGATGCTACTAAACTCCTAGATAATATTATGGTTAATTATTCTCAATGGCATACTGAAAGATCTTCTAATAAAAAAGTGCATGCGATAGAAGAAATCAATGTTTTCAGTGGAAAGATGGATGAACTTATGAAATTATTTGCTACTAAGAGTGTTTCTTCTGATCCTAATGATATGCCTTTGTCTACTTTGATTGAGAATAACAATGAATCTATGGATGTGAATTTTGTTGGTAGGAATAATTTTGCTAACAACGCTTATAGAGGGAATTTTAATCCTAGGCCATATCCTAGTAATCCTTCTAATAATTATGGGAATTCCTACAACAACTCTTATGGAAATTATAATAAGATGCCCTCTGAATTTGAGAATAGTGTTAAAGAGTTTATGAATTCACAAAAGAATTTTATTGCTTGGCTTGAAGAGAAATTGCTTAAAGTTGATGATTTGGCTAGAAACGTTGATAGAATTTCTCTGAGATTGATTCTTTAAAGATTAGATCTATTCCTCCTAAGCATGATATCAATGAGTCTCTTAAAGCCATGAGAATTTCCATTGATGAGTGCAAGGACAGAACTGCTAGGATGCGTGCTTCCAAAGATGCCTTTATTAAAGCGTGTTCTTCCAATTCCGATGAAAATCAAGATGAAGATCTAAAAGTTATTGATGTGTCCCCTATTAAATCTTTGTTTTGCAATATGAATCTTGATGAAACTGAATATGATCTTCCTTTACCTAGAAGGCGTTCTAAAAATTCGGAGTATTTAGATCTTAATGATGAAATTGATGAAAGTGGGATTGAAAGAAATAAAAATCTAGATGTTGCTAAACCCACTATATTGAATTTAAAGGAATTAATTATGAAAGTTGCTCTTTAATTTATTTTATTTCCTTGTTGCAATCCGTGCTAAATTCTCCACATGCTTATAGTCAAAATAAAGCCTTCACTGAACATATTGTTGATGCCTTGATGCAATCTTAGGAAGAAAAACTTGAGTTGAAAGTTTCTATCCCTAGAAAACTCTATGATGAGTGGGAAACAACTATTAAAATTAAAATTAAAGACCATGAGTTTTATGCTTTGTGTGATTTGGGTGCTAGTGTCTCCAGTATTCCCAAAACTTTGTGTGATTTGCTAGATTTCCGCAATTTTGATGATTGCTCTCTAAACTTGCATCTCAAGGATTCTACTATTAAGGAACCTATGGGAAGGATTAATGATGTTCTTATTGTTGCAAATAGGAATTATGTGCCCGTAGATTTCATTGTTCTTGATATAGATTGCAATCCTTCTTGCCCTATTATTCTTGGTAGACCTTTCCTTAGAATGGTTGGTGCGATTATTGATATGAAGGAAGGGAATATTAGATTACAATTTCCATTAAAAAAGGGCATGGAACACTTTCCAAGAAACAAAATAAAATTACCATATGAAACTATCATGAGAGCCACTTATGGATTGCCTACCAAAGATGGCAATACTTAGATTTATCCTCGCTTTTATGCCTAGCTAGGGGCGTTAAACGATAGCGCTTGTTAGGAGGCAACCCAATTTTATTTTTATTCCTTGCTTTTTGCTCCTTCTTAGTAATAAATAAATTATCTAGCCTCTGGTTTGGTTGTGTTTTTGTGTTTAATTAGTGTTTGTGCCAAGTAGAACCGTTGGGAAGACTTGGGGAAAATCTTGTTGAACTTGCTGTAAAAAACAGAAACTTTAGCGCTCACGAGAACTGCTGTCATTTTTTATTTGAAGAGTGCTATTTAGTTAATTATTTTGAAGATGATTAATAGATAAATTCCTCACGTCCAGAAATTTATTTTAGAATTTTTTGGGTTCCAGATCTTGCGCTAGCTACAGATTACTACAGAATGTTCTGTTTTTGACAGATTCTGTTTCTCGTGTGTTGTTTGCTTATTTTGATGAATATATGGCTAGTAAAATAGTTTATAATCCATAGAGAAGTTGGAATAAAGTAGTTTTAACACCAATATAAATAAAGAATGAGTTCATTACAGTACCTTGAAGTGGTCTTTTGTTTTCTTTCGCTAACGGAGCTCATGAGTTTTCTATTTTGAGTTTTGTGTTGTGAAGTTTTCAAGTTCTGGGTGAATTCTTTTGATGGATTATGGAACAAGGAGTGGCAAGAGCATAAGCTTGGGGATGCCCATGGCACCCCCAAGATAATACAAGGACACCAAGAAGTCAAAGCTTGGGGATGCCCCGGGAGGCATCCGCTCTTTCGTCCACTTCCATCGGTAATTTACTTGGAGCTATATTTTTATTCACCAACATGATATGTGTTTTGCTTGGAGCGTCTTGTATTATTTGTGTCTTTGTGTCTTAGTATGCCACAATCATCCTTATGTACACACCTTTTGAGAGAGCCATACATGAATTAAAATTTGATAGAATACTCTATGTGCTTCACTTATATCTTTTGAGCTAAGTAGTTTTGCTCTATGTGCTTCACTTATATCTTTTGAGCATTATAATTTTGCTCTACGTGCTTCACTTAGATCTTTTAGAGCACGGTGGTGGATTTGTTTTAAGGAAACTATTGATCTCTCATGCTTCACTTAAATTATTTTGAGAGTCTCTTAATAGCATGGTAATTTGCTTAATAATAATATGCTTGGTATTCAAGATTTGTGAAACTTTCTTTTGAGTGTGTTGAATACTAAGAAAAGATTGAAGCATGATAATTGTTTTGAGATATGGAGGTGATAATATTAAAGTCATGCTAGTTGAGTAGTTGTGAATTTAAAGAATACTTGTGTTAAAGTTTGTGATTCCCGTAGCATGCACGTATGGTGAACCGTTATGTGATGAAGTCGGAGCATGATTTATTTATTGATTGTCTTCCTTATGAGTGGCGGTCGGGGACGAGCGATGGTCTTTTCCTACCAATATATCCCCCTAGGAGCATGCGTGTAATACTTTGCTTTGATAACTTCTAGATTTTTGCAATAAGTATATGAGTTCTTTATGACTAATGTTGAGTCCATGGATCATACACACTCTCACCCTTCTACCTTTGCTAGCCTCTCTAATACCGCGCACCTTTCGCCGGTATCATACACCTACCATATACCTTCCTCAAAACAGCCACCATACCTACCTATTATGGCATTTCTATAGCCATTCCGAGATATATTGCCATGCAACTTTCCACCATCTAGTTCATCATGACACATTCATCATTGTCATATTGCTTAGCATGATCATGTAGTTGACATAGTATTTGTGGCAAAGCCACCATTCATAATTTTTTCATACTTATCACTCTTGATTCATTGCATATCCCGGTACACCGCCGGAGGCATCCATATAGAGTCATACTTTGTTTTAGAATCGAGTTGTAATCATTGAGTTGTAAATAAATAAAAGTGTGATGATCATCATTTAATAGAGCATTGTCCCAAAAAAGAGAAAGGCCACAGAAAAAAAAGAAGGCCCAAAAAAGGGAGAAAATAAATAAAAAGGGGCAATGCTACTATCCTTTTACCACACTTGTGCTTCAAAGTAGCACCATGATCTTCATAGTAGAGAGTCTCTCATGTTATCACTTTCATATACTAGTGGGAATTTTACATTATAGAACTTGGCTTGTATATTCCAATGACGGGCCTCCTCAAGTGCCCTAGGTCTTTGTGAGCAAGCAAGTTGGATGCACACCCACTAGTTTCTTTTGTTGAGCTTTCATACATTTATAGCTCTAGTGCATCCGTTGCATGGCAATCCCTACTCACTCACATTGATATCTATTGATGGGCATCTCCATAGCCCATTGATACGCCTAGTTGATGTGAGACTATCGTCCCCTCCTTCTTGTCTTCTCCACAACCACCATTCTATTCCACCTATAGTTCTATATCCATGGCTCACGCTCATGTATTGCGTGAAGATTGAAAAAGTTTTGAAAAAGTTAGAGTATGAAACAATTGCTTGGCTTGTCATCGGGGTTGTGCATGATTTAAATACTTTGTGTGGTGAATATAGAGCATAGCCAGACTATATGTTTTTGTAGGGATAACTTTCTTTGGCCATGTTATTTTGAAAAGACATAATTGCTTTGTTAGTATGCTTGAAGTATTATTATTTTTATGTCAATATAAACTTTTGTCTTGAATCTTTCGAATCTGAATATTCATATCACAATTAAGAAGATTTGCATTGAAATTATGCCAAGTAGCACTCCGCATCGAAAATTCTCTTTTTATCATTTACCTACTCGAGGACGAGCATGAATTAAGCTTGGGGATGCCTGATACGTCTCCAACGTATCTATAATTTTTGATTGCTCCATGCTATATTATCTACTGTTTTGGACTATATTGGGCTTTATTTTCCAATTTTATATTATTTTTGGGACTAACCTATTAACCGGAGGCCCAGCCCAGAATTGCTTTTTTTGCCTATTTCAGTGTTTTAGAGAAACAAAATATCAAACGGAGTCCAAACGGAATAAAATCTTCGGGATCATGATTTTCTCACCGAACGTGATCCAGGAGACTTGGACCCTACTCCAAGGAGTCAAAGAGGTGGTCGCGAGGGTGGGGGGCGCCCCCCTAGGGCGCGCCCCCCTTGCCTTGTGGGCCCCTCGGTGCTCCACCGACGTACTCCTTCCTCCTATATATACATATGTATCCCCAAACAATCAGAACGGGAGCCAAAAACCTAATTCCACCGCCGCAACTTTCTATATCCACGAGATCCCATCTTGGGGCCTGTTCCGGAGCTCCGCCGGAGAGGGCCGTCATCACGGAGGGCTTCTACATCGTCATAGCCTCTCCAATGAAGTGTGAGTACTTTACCTCAGGGTTCATAGTTAGTATCTCTCTTTTTGGATCTCAATACAAAGTTCTCCCCCTCTCTTGTGGAGATCTATTTGATGTAATCTTCTTTTTGCGGTGTGTTGGTTGAGACCGATGAATTGTGGGTTTATGATCAAGTCTATCTATGAATAATATTTGAATCTTCTCTGAATTCTTTTATGTATGATTGGTTATCTTTGCAAGTCTCTTCAAATTATCCGTTTGGTTTGGCCAACTAGATTGGTAGTTCTTGCCATGGGAGAAGTGCTTAGCTTTGGGTTCGATCTTGCGGTGTCCTTTCCCAGTGGCAGAAGGGGCAGCAAGGCACATATTGCATCGTTGCCATCGAGGATAACAAGATGGGGTTTATTTCATATTGCATGAATTTATCTCTCTACATCATGTCATCTTGCTTAAGGCGTTACTCTGTTTTTAACTTAATACTCTAGATGCATGCTGGATAGCGGTCGATGAGTGGAGTAATAGTAGTAGATGCAGAATCGTTTCGGTCTACTTGTCGGAGACGTGATGCCTATATACATGATCATGCCTAGATATTCTCATAACTATGCTCAATTCTGTCAATTGCTCAACAGTAATTTGTTCACCCACCGTAGAATACTTATGCTCTTGAGAGAAGCCACTAGTGAAACCTATGGCCCCCGGGTCTATTCTCATCATATCAATCTCCATCACTTTAATCTTGCTTTGCTTTTTTACTTTGCCTTTACTTTTTACTTTGCATCTTTATACCAAAAATACCAAAAATAGTATATCTATCAGATCTCACTCTCGTAAGTAACCGTGAAGGGATTGACAACCCCTAATCGCGTTGGTTGCGAGTAGCTATCGTTTTGTGCAGGTACGAGGGACTTGAGCGTGGCCTCCTACTAGATTGATACCTTGGTTCTCAAAAACTTAGGGAAATACTTACGCTGCTCTGCTGCATCATCCCTTCCTCTTCGGGGAAAACCAACGCAAGCTCAAGACGTAGCACATGCCAACTTTCAACCTTTTCAGAGTTCATTTGAAATGCTTTTCAATTTCAAGGTCTTATAGCTCAAAATAATCAGTAAATGCATGAAAAATAACAAATGAAGTCAGAAAGGGTTAAAAATTGATGATGTGGCTTTGAATGGTGCATTTTAAACACTCAAAAAGTCAGGAGTTCAGATAAGTTTTAAAAAATGAAATCCCTTTGTAACAGGCGAGTTTCCGTATGAAACCCTGATACTTCGAAAGAGATTGTCCGTTTTGTACACGAAGTGCATGCAGTTTTTGCCGTAGCCCTCTCAACTTTCTTGCACATGATAACTGGATGAAATGATGATAACATGCCAACTTTCAACCTTTTCAGAGTTCATTTGAAATGTTTTTCAACTTCAGGGTCTTATAGCTCAAAATAATCAGTAAATGCATGAAAAATAACAAATGAAGTCAGAAATGGTTGAAAATTGATGATGTGGCTTTGAATGGCGCATTTTGAACACAGAAAAAGTCTGGAGTTCAAATAAGTTCAAAAAAATGAAATCCCTTTGTAACAGACGAGTTTCGTATGAAACCCTAATACTTCAAAAGAGACTGTCCGTTTTGTACACGAAGTGCATCCAGTTTTTGTTGTAACCCTCTCTAGTTTCTTGCACATGCTATGTGGGTGAAATGATGATACCAAGCCAACTTTCAACCTTTTCAGAGTTCATTTGAAATGCTTTTCAATTTCAGGGTCTTATAGCTCAAAATAATCAGTAAATGCATGAAAAAAATTATAAATGAAGTCAGAAAGTGTTGAAAATTGTTGATGTGGCTTTAAATGGTGCATTTTGAACATAGAAAAAGTCTGGAGTTCAAATAAGTTCAAAAAAATGAAATCCCTTTGTAATAGACGAGTTTTCGTATGAAACCCTCATACTTCAAAAGAGACTGTTCGTTTTGTACACGAAGTGCATCCAGTTTTGCCGTAACTCTCTCTACTTTATTGCACATTCTATGTGGATGAAATGATGATACCATGCCAACTTTCAACCTTTTCAGAGTTCATTTGAAATGCTTTTCAATTTTAGGGTCTTATAGCTCACAAAAATCAGTAAATGCATGAAAAATAACAAATACTCAGAAAGGGTTGAAAATTGCTGATGTGGCTTCAAATGGTGCATTTTGAATGCACAAAAAGAGAGGCGCAATGCTCACGTTGCTTTTAGAACCAGTACTAAAGGAATCAACAAAAAAGCTTTTATAAACCTCTAGTATTATTGAAACTAAAATTATCAAAGTATTTTCTGTTCAAAACATTATAAGAAAAAAATAAAATAATATAAATAAGTAGAAACAAAATAAACTTTAATAAATAAGTAGAAACAAAATAAAATAAGTAAATAGAAACAAAATAGACTTCAATAAATAAGTACAAACAAAACAAAATAAACCTTTAAAATAAAATAAAATATGAAAACTTTAATAAAATAAATAAAAATAGCAACAGTAACAAAGAAAACAAAAAACTGGAAAATAAAATAAAAAATGCCACCTAGCCACCACGGCCCGAATGCGACTAGGAACCCAGCTAGTTGGGCCAGGATTCAGGCCGGAAGAAGGACGGAAGGCCCACATGCATTGCAATGTGAGATTAAGCCCAAATGCCTGCAATTTAGAGGAGTTCAAGAGAGATGGCAGGGTCGTGCTTATAAATAGGTGCGGCAGCTCCTCAGCTAGCGAGGTGGGACTAAACATCCCACCGCACCGCGGCTTTGGCAGGCGTAGGCCTTTGGTCCCGGTTGGTGCCAGGAACCGATACCAATTACCCACTTTAGTCCCGGTTGGTGCCACCAATCGGGACTAAAGAGGGCATTGGTCCCGGTTGGTGCCACGAACCGGGACCAATGACTTTGCTATATAAGAAAACACTTAGTAAATTTTTCAGAGTTCATCTGCAGTTTGCCCCGACTACGCCGAGCACATCAACGCCGCCAGGCTGCCCCGACGACGTCTCCGCCCCGCCACTGCCCCGTCCCCTCCGTCGCCGTCGCCGAGCCCGCGCCCGTGCCCCGGCCCCTCCATCGCGCCGTCCCTGAGCCCGCGCCCCTACCCCGGCCCCGCCGTCGCTGTCGACGTCACCGACCCCAAGCCCGCGCCCCTGCCCCGCCACCGCCG
>NC_041382.1:783712475-783723989 GCF_002162155.2 Triticum dicoccoides
CCATCGTCGTCGTCGTCGCCGTATGTCACCGCCCCAGAGCCCGTGCCCTGCCCCGCCCCTGCCGTCGCCGTCGCCATCGCCACCCACGCTGTGAGTTGCCGCCGCCCCGGCCCGCTATCTTTTTTTATTAGTAAAGTTTATTTTTTTTTGTTCATATATAATGTAGATGTATATATAAATGGATGTATGTATGTATATATGGATGGATGAAAATATTGATGTGATGTTTTTTTTCATAGACCTTTTATGTTCATAGAATTAGTATTTTTTGTTCATATATATATATATATATATATATAATTAATGTGGATGTATATGTATGTATGGATGGATGTATGTATATAGAAAATATTGATATTGTGATATATAGATTATTTTTTCTTTAGAATTTTTCTGTAGATGATATGATGATGACATATTGATATTGTGATGTCTGCTCGGCCGGCGTCTAGTAGTACAGCCAGAGGCGGGAGGCAACACAGATTCGGTCCATCTCTCAAGCCTCTAGAGAAGTTACCATACGAGAGGACCGTGAAGGAAACCACGAAGATCATGCAAGCCGAAGTGAGGGACTTCTTTGAAGGGGTGAAAGCAAAGAAACATCCACCTCCGGAGGAGAAGATAGATCCGGTGAAAGCGAAGCACACTCTGGCTGCCCTGAAGAAACCACCAAAGTATCCGCCGAAAGGAAACTATGAGCGCATATTGAAAGGTCATTTATCGAAGCGGAGCAGTCGGGAAGTACTATGAGTGATCAAAGGTTAAAAGAACGATGAGTTGGGAAAAACATTGCCCAGCTCGGCGAACAAGCGAACCAATCGTCCCCCCCGCTCAAGGTGTCTAGCGATATCGTCGCTATTGATCCGAGGATGGTGCCCGGTTATACCAATCTTGGAGATTAGGTGCCCGACGATGTACATTATGATTTCTTGGAGGTGGACGAACACAGATACCATTATGGGAAGCCTCTCGTCAAAGATGAAAGATCTCTAACAACGATGATGCGAAGATTCCATGATTGGTACATGAAAACCTGCAGAGAGTCTGGGGGTGAATATTTTGACACCGAGAGTTAAAGAGGAGCATGACCTCGTTGGAATTGATCTGTTGAATGTTCCACTTGAGGAGTTCTTCCAGTTTTTCAATCAAAAGGCCCTCGATCAATTAACAGTCACTTGCTACTGTCTGTAAGTACTACTTCTGTCATTAAGTCTCTATATATAGGTCAGCTCTTTCATTGCATGTATATATAATTATCCTCACTATATTATGCAGACTGCGGATCGCCGAATTGAAGAAAAGACAAATCAGTGATATTGGGTTCATTAACACAAATCTCATAGATGCATATACGGTTGAATTTAAGGCCAGAGAGACCGATGCCAACTTTCTACGATCGTTGGTAATAAATGAAAACAAAGATATAATACTCTTTCCTTACAACTTCAAGTGAGTGTTACTGTCTTGTGCATATTCGATTTCCCTTATTAGTCCAGGTTATAGTAATGTAATTGATGAGTTATGCATGCGTGCGCAGGTTCCACTATATTCTCCTAGAGATTAAGCTTGAGCAGGGACTAGTAACCGTCTTAGGGTCGAGACAAAAAGATCCCCAGGAGTATGCGGACATGACTGAAATGCTCGAGAAGTAAGTTAAATCGATCATATCATGGGCTTTGGATACACCGGCGAAGTTTGCGCCAACTCTCAATGCGAGAAAGGGCAATGCACGGTACCGAAGAGGCTAGCAAGGATGAACGGGTGAGAGTGCGTATAATCCATGGACTCAACATTAGTCATAAAGAACTCGCATACTTATTGCAAAAATCTACAAGTCATCAAAAACCTCGGCACTACGCGCATGCTCCTAGGGGGATAGATTGGTAGGAAAAGACCATCGCTCGTCCCCGACCGCCACTCATAAGGAAGACAATCAAATAACACCTCATGTTTCAAATTTGTTACACAACGTTTACCATACGTGCATGCTACTGGACTTGCAAACTTCAACACAAGTATTCCACAAATTCACAACTAATCAACTAGCATGACTTTGATATTATTACCTCCATATCACAAAACAATCATCAAGCATCAAACTTCTCTTAGTATTCAATTCTCTATATGAAAGTTTTTACTATTCTTGGATGCCCATCATATTAGGACTAGTTTCATAACCAAAGCAAACTACCATGATGTTCTAAAGACTCTCAAAATAATATAAGTGAAGCATGAGAGATCAATTATTTCTTCAAAAGAAAACCACCACCGTGCTCTAAAAAGATATAAGTGAAGCACTAGAGCAATGACAAACTACTCCGAAAGATATAAGTGAAGATCAATGAGTAGTCGAATAATTATGCAACTATATGAAGACTCTCTAACATTTAATAATTTCAGATCTTGGTATTTTATTCAAACATCAAGAAAAAATAAATAAAATAAAATAACGCTCCAAGCAAAACACACATCATGTGGTAAATAAAAATATAGCTCCAAGTAAAGTTACCGATGAACGAAGACGAAAGAGGGGATGCCTTCCGGGGCATCCCCAAGCTTACGCTCTTGGTTGTCCTTGAATATTACCTTGGGGTGCCTTGGGCATCCACAAGATTAGGCTTTTGCCACTCCTTATTCCATAGTCTATCGAATCTTTACCCAAGACTTGAAAACTTCACAACACAAAACTTAACAGAAAACTCGTAAGCTCCGTTAACGAAAGAAAACAAAAGACCACTTCAAGGTACTGTAATGATCTCATAATTTATTTATATTGATTTTAAACCTACTGTATTATAACTTCTCTATGGTTTATAAACTCTTTTACTAGCCATAGATTCATTAAAATAAGCAAACAACACATGATAAATAGAATCTGTCAAAAACAGAACAGTCTGTAGTAATCTGGATCAAACGTATACTTCCGGAACTCATAAAATTCTCAAATACATTTCTGGACGTGAGTAATTTATCTATTAATCATCTGCAAAAAGAATTAACTAAATATCACTCTCCAATAAAAAATGGCAGCAATTCTCGTGAGCACTAAAGTTTCTGTTTTTTTAAGCAAGATCAACAAGACTTTCCCCAAGTCTTCCCAAAGATTCTACTTGGCACAAACACTAATTAAAACATAAAAACTCAATCATAACAGAGGCTATATAAATTATTTATTACTAAACAGGAGCAAAAAGTAAGGAACAAAAATAAAGTTGGGTTGCCTCCCAACAAGCGCTATCGTTTAACGCCACTAGCTAGGCATGATGATTTCAATGATGCTCACATAAAGGATGAGAATTGAAACAAAAAGAGAGCATCATAAAGAATATGACTAGCACATTTAAGTCTAACCCACTTCCTATGCATAGGGATTTTGTGAGCAAATAACTTATGGGAATAAGAATCAACTTACATAGGAAGGTAAAACAAGCATAACTTCAAAACTTTAAGCACATAGAGAGGAAACTTGATATTATTGCAATTCCTACAAGCATATATTCCTCCCTCATAATAATTTTCAGTAGCACCATGAATGAATTCAACAATATAACTATCACATAAAGCATTCTTTTCATGGTCTACAAGTATAGAAATTTTATTACTCTCCACATAAGCAAAATTCTTCTCATGAATAATAGTGGGAGCAAACTCAACAAAATAACTATCATGTGATTGAAAATTAAGATCAAGATGACAAGTTTCATGGTTATCATTATTCTTTAAAGCATACGTGTCATCACAATAATCATCATAAATAGGAGGCATGCTTTCATCATAATAAATTTGCTCATCAAAACTTGGGGGACAAAAGATATCATCTTCATCAAACATAGCTTCCCCAAGCTTGTGGCATTGCATATCATTAGCATCATGGATATTCAAGGAATTCATACTAACAACATTGCAATCATGCTCATCATTCAAATATTTAGTGCCAAACATTTTATAGATTTCTTCTTCTAGCATTTGAGCAAAATTATCCTTTCCATCATACTCACGAAAGATATTAAAAAGGTGAAGCGTATGAGACAAACTCAATTCCATTTTTTTTATAATTTTCTTTTATAAACTAAACTAGTGATAAAACAAGAAACTGAAAGACTCGATTGCAAGATCTAAAGATATACCTTCAAGCACTAACCTCCCCGACAACGGCGCCAGAAAAGAGCTTGATGTCTACTACGCAACCTTCTTCTTGTAGACGTTGTTGGGCCTCCAAGTGCAGAGGTTTGTAGGACAGTAGCAAATTTCCCTCAAGTGGATGACCTAAGGTTTATCAATCCGTGGGAGGCGTAGGATGAAGATGGTCTCTCTCAAGCAACCCTGCAACCAAATAACAAAGAGTCTCTTGTGTCCCCAACACACCCAATACAATGGTAAATTGTATAGGTGCACTAGTTCGGCAAAGAGATGGTGATACAAGTGGTATATGGATAGTAGATAATGGTTTTTGTAATCTGAAAATATAAAAACAGCAAGGTAACTAATGATAAAAGTGAGCGTAAACGGTATTGCAATGCGTTGAAACAAGGCCTAGAGTTCATACTTTCGCTAGTGCAAGTTCCCTCAACAATAATAACATAATTGGATCACATAACTATCCCTCAACATGCAACAAAGAGTCACTCCAAAGTCACTAATAGCGGAGAACAAACAAAGAGATTATGGTAGGGTATGAAACCACCTCAAAGTTATTCTTTCCAATCAATCCATTGAGCTATTCCTATAGGTGTCACAAACAGTCCTAGAGTCCGTACTAGAATAACACCTTAAGACACAAATGAACCAAAACCCTAATGTCACCTAGATACTCCAATGTCACCTCAAGTATCCATGGGTATGATTATACGATATATATGCATCACACAATCTCAGATTCATCTATTCAACCAACACATAGAACCTCAAAGAGTGCCCCAAAGTTTCTACCGAAGAATCACGACGAAAACGTGTGCCAACCCCTATGCATAGGTTCATGGGCGAAACCCGCAAGTTGATCACCGAAACATACATCAAGTGAATCATGTGGTATCCCATTGTCACCACAGATACGCACGGCAAGACATACATCAAGTGTTCTCAAATCTTTAAAGACTCAATCCGATAAGATAACTTCAAAGGGAAAACTCAATTCATTACAAGAGAGTAGAGGGGGAAGAAAACATCACAAGATCCAACTATAACAGCAAAGCTCGCGATACATCAAGATCATATCATCTCAACAACACGAGAGAGAGAGAGAGAGAAAGAGAGATCAAACACATAGCTACTGGTACATACCCTCAGCCCCGAGGGAGAAGTACTCCCTCCTTGTCATGGAGAGCGCCGGGATGATGAAGATGGCCACCGGAGAGGGATTGCCCCCTCCGGCAGGGTGCTGGAACGGGTCTAGATTGGCTTTGGGTGGCTACGGAGGCTTCTGGCGGCGAAACTCCCGATCTATTGCGCTCCTCGATAGTTTTAGGGTACGTGGGTATATATGGCTGAAAGAGATACGTCAGGGGAGCCACGAGGGGCCCACGAGGGTGGAGGGCGCGCCCTAGGGGGGTGGGCGCGCCCCCCTGCCTCGTGGCCTCCTTGAAGCTTCACTTACGTGCACTTCAAGTCTTCTGGGCTTCTTTCCTTCCAAAAATGAGTTTCATGAAGTTTCAGGTCAATTGGACTCCGTTTAATTTTCCTTTTCTTCGAAACCCTAAAACAAGATAAAAAACAGAAACTTGCGCTGGGCTCTGGGTTAATAGGTTAGTCCCAAAAATGATATAAAAGTGTATAATAAAGCCCATAAACATCCAAAACAGTAGATAATATAGCATGGAGCAATCAAAAATTATAGGTACGTTGGAGACGTATCACTAACACAATATATGAAACACCTAAATTAACCCCCCAAAACCTCAAAACCACCCCTTAAAAAAATAAAAACCTCAGCTCCTGCCAGCTGCTGACGCGTGAACGCCTATTGGTCCCGGTTGGTACCATCAACCGGGACCAAAGGGCCTCCTGCCTGGGCTCGCCGCACTGGCCATGTGGAGGCCCATCTGTCCCGGTTCGTGTAAGAACCGCGACTAAAGGCCTAAGGCTTTAGTAATGACCCTTTAATTCCGGTTCAACAACCGGGACAAATGACCCTTACGAACCGGGACAAATGGCCCATTTTCTTAGTGTGATTCTTCTCGATGGCCGTCGGTATCTCAATCGCTGTTGCCGTCGTCAGCTACATTCAGGAGAACATCGGTTGGGGGATCGGCTTCGGCATGCTTTGCGTCATCATGGTTTGTACCTTCGTCGTATTCCTCTCTGTCACGCCCACCTATCGCTTCTGTGCGCCCACCATCGACGCCGAGACTTCACCCGCCTCGGCCACAGCCTTGCCACGCTCGTCAGGAGCTCAAGCTTCCCCTTCGGTACAAATGGACACCAAGACGAGGATGTTGTGGCCAAGTCCGAGGAGGCGCGCAGCATGCTCCGGCTGTTGCCGATTTGGGCGGCATGCCTGGCGTATGGTGTTGCATATACGCAAATCATGACACTATTCAACAAGCAGGGCCGCACCTTGGATCGCCGCGTCTTCGAAGGCCTTGAGCTACCGCTGGCGGCACTTCAGACACTGGGGCCAGCGAGCATCCTGTTGTTTGTCCCCATCTACGACCGTTTGTTGATGCCTGCACTGGGGCGCGTGACAGGCAAGGCATCGGGGCTGACGTTGTTGCAGCGCATGGGCACGGGCATGGCCATGTCAATGTGTGCAATCATCGCAGCGGCGCTCGTGGAGGGCCAGCGACTAAAGACAGCACGGGAGCACGGGCTGGTGGACGACGCTGGGGCGACGGTGCCGATGAGCTGGGCGTGGCTGGTGCCACAGTACGTGATAATGGGTGTGGCAGACGTGCTGGCAGTGGTGGGCATGCAGGAGTTCTTCTACGACCAGATGTCGAGCCAGCTGCGCAGCCTGGGCCTGGCGCTCTACTTCAGCGTCATGGGCATCGGCGGCTTCATCAGCAGCGCCCTCATCTCGGTCATCGACAACATCACGCGGAGTGGAGGTGGCGATGGCTGGTTCGCCGACAATCTCAACCGCGCCCACCTCGACTATTTCTACTGGCTGCTCGCCGGGCTCTCGGCCGCTGAGCTCATGCTCTTCCCTTGGCTCGCCCGCTCCTACACCAACAACAACAGCAACAAGAGGATTCAGCACTGAATAAGCATCGGGACCATTCGAGGTTGTGTAAAAATATGGTCCACAATGTTAAGTAGGTAGGAAACAAGAATCTTTTAGTATCCAATGCATCATAGACCGGTGGAAAGTGAGCCGAATGAAAATTGATTGCTTGCTGCTACCTAGCACGAGCTAGCTTGAGTGTCCCGGTACTACAACTGTTTATTCTGAAAAGGTAAATACAGTAGAAGTCACACAACTTGCACGCAATGTTTAGTTTAGTGCATAAACTTATAAAATACGTGTTTCTGATCATCTAACTCGTCATCTTGTTCATATATTGTGCTTTCAACCGTATCCTTACTAGTGCCAAGGTGGCAGGGCCACCATCAGTGGCTGAGGCTGTTTTTTTTAAGAAAGGACCCATACATTCTATTTATTTTTACACAAACAATCCTCAAATAAAATGAAAGAAGCTGCAGCGCATGATGGGATTCAAACCGATGAGCTAGCACGATCCGCCTAGCGTAGAGAGCCACTAGACCAACTAACAGTTGACGCTTCCTCAAAAAAAAAATCTAACAGTTGACGCTAAAATTCATAGTTAAAGCTATTTAACACGTACTGCATAAATAAAAATAAAAATTAAAACGACAAAAGGGTTTGCTGAAAAGGGAAAGCCCCAGTTTGATACTATGGCATCGTGTACAAGTGCCAACCATCAGGCCACACCGACACTTAGTAACACAAACAAATTTTATCTTGTATATTGTTTTTTCTATGTAAGATAGATTTGATTTTAGTTTATCAGTGATAAATAGAGATAAAAATGATAAAAGTGTTATGTATTGTATAGTATAAAATTTATGTATTCCAATGGCAGTGAGCTATATTTAATTTTTTTACGCAAAGATAGATCTTTTTTGCACATAGTACCTAACTTTAAATATATATTCCCGCAAAAAATAGTGCAGAATGAATGAATGCAAATTCTTTTGGACAAACCAACGAAAATTTTGGTTGAATTTGATTTTTTTTAATTATAAAATCTGGATAAAGGAAATAAAATGTAGAATGAATATACGTAAATTCTTTTGGACAAATCAACAAAAAATTTGTTTGAATTCGAATAATTCTAAATTTAAATATTTATATAAAAGGAAATATAGTGCACAGTGAATGTACGTATGTTTTTGGACAAATAAACTCAATTTATGTTTGAATTTTAATAAATGTAAATTTAAAAATCTAGATAAAAGAACATACAGTGCAGAATGGATGTACATAAATTATTCTGGACAAATCAAATATTTTTTTGTTTGAATTCGAAAAAAAATAAATTAAAATCTAGATAAAAGAAAATATAGTGTAGAATGAATGTACATCCTCGAGCCCGAGGTCTGAACTTTTTCATAATAGTAGTCCAAGTAACTTTGGTTTAAGTAATGAAAAAATTCGAACAAATCAACGGAAATTTTGTCTGAATTCAAATAATTTTAAATTAATAATCTAGATAAGAGAAAACGTAGTTCAGAATGTGTACTTTTACTCTTTGATATATATCTTAGGAGTCTCAAATAAACATGAAGTAACATTAGGTGGTTGGTTAGGACGCCCGCTTTAGTGCAACAGGTCGGCGGTTTGAAGTGGGGTTTCCCTTTTTCCTGGTTTGATTTTTACTTTAATTCGTATGGTCTATGTTATACTCCCTCCATTCCACAATGTAGTGCTTCCTCTATCCACGTGCTTCAACTTTGACCGTAAATTTGACTATCGAGACCGATTGCGGCTGGAACAAAAATCATATCAGTGAATTCGTATTCCAAAGAAGTTTTCAATTATATATTTTTTTCTCCCGCCGTAGTTGGTCTCGTTGGTTAAATTTATGGTCAAAGTTGGACCTCAGGAAGCGCGGGCGCACTATATTTTGGAATGGAGGGAGTATAAAGCAAATTGTATACATTTAGTGTAAAACTTCAGCTGGTCGAGTGGCTGTCTATCCTGGGCGAATCACAGCAGGTCGTGGGTTTCAAATCCCACAAACGTTCCAACGTTTTCCATTTATTTCAGAATTTTTGCGTAAATAAATAAAATACAAGGGTGCTATCTAAAAAAGTGCATGCGGATTACCACCATCTCAGCCACTGACAGCGGGCCCCTCCATGTGGCATGCATAGGGATACGTCTGGATACCGTAGAAAGCACCGTATATGAACAAGAGGACAAGTTAGATGACCAGAAACACATATTTAACAAGTTTATCACTGGTGGAAAAAAGGCCTTTGGTCGCGGTTCGCAACTGCCATTAGTCGCGGTTGCGCAACCGCGACCAAATAAGCGCGACTAAAGCCCCCCACCTTTAGTCGCGGCTGCTTAAGAACCGCGACTAACGGCCCGTCCACGTGGGCGCCAGGCGGCCGTCGGGGCGGAGGACCTTTAGTCGCGGTTCTTCTGGCCAACCGCGACTAAAGGCCGCCACAGGTTTAGGGTTTTAGCCCCCCCCTAAACCTGTTTTCTGTTTAATTTGTATTGTTTTATTTCTTTTGTGCTTTATTTTAATTTTGAAGGAGTTTCATATATTCTACGGTACTACATACATGCATATGAATGTACAATTTCAAATAAATTTGAAACTAGAACCAAAAAGAATTCAAGAGGAATATACAATATATATTCAATATCATCGGATGACCATATACAATTTTGAACAAGTTTCCATACATGATTTAATGCATATAAAGTTCTACGTCCTCGTAATAGTGTTCTCCTTTAGGATGGAGGACTTCCCTGCTGAACCATCCAGCTAGTTCCTCTTGAAGTGGTCGGAAGCGAGCTTCTGGACTAAGCATCCACCGGAGGTTATTCCTCTGAGCATTGGTATCACTCGGAACCCGCTCAGAGGTGTATCTCCGGATCATCTCACAGACATAGTATCCACATAGATTGGTCTCCGGTGGCTGAATATCCCCAGCATTCTTAGCCTTTAACATTTTGAATTCTAGCTCTTTTTTGAATTCACCGACCTTTGTATCTACGAACTGTCTCCAAACCCTACGAGGCAAAGAAAATTAAATGAACAAGAGAGTTATTAATTAGTTACTTGATATTAGGAAATGAACGAAATAGGCCGATCGATATAGAGCGCAAATGAATGAAAATAATTACTTCTGCAGCATTCTTCTCATGCCGCCCCAAAGCTTTGGATCCATATTCACAGAGTCCTGGACGAGACATTCTGAGGTGTTAACTTTAATTACTAGCAGAATCCAGTGGAACCTGCGGACACGATACATGCACAGTACGTCATGCATAACTCATCGATTAGCCGGCCACATACCATGCATGGAGTAAACAAAAGAGAATGTGCTCAAGACAGAAACACTCACTCAAAATGGTAAGGAAATAGAATATCACTTTTGAGTTCCTGCTTTGTAAGAAACTGCCACAGGTCTGCCTCCACGTCGGCGGGGTGACGCTCCAACACATGTCCATTAACGATGTGTGGGTCAATGAACCCAACATCATGGATGTTCCTTACTCTGCATTCCTTAATCTTCATTCTGCATGTATAATAGCGGACACAACAATATAGTTAGGACATATATATAGTGCAGGCAATATGAATGAGATGGGGTAGAAATTAATAAATCACTTACAGAACGTAGCAACCGATGATAGATTTATCGAGCTCACGCAGATTGAAAAGCTGGAACAATTCACTCAGTTTAATTTGTACATAGTAATGTTTGAAGTGATGCTCATGTCTAACTTCCGCATAAATATATTCTTTGGCGTTTTTATTTTTTATGTAACCCTTGTACCATTTCAGCAGACCTTTCATTTGTGGAGGTAGATCCTTTTCCTGCGCAGGCTCGACGAGAGGCCCATTCTTAACATATGTAATTACTACCTCCTTCACTGGCGCCTCATCAAGGCCTAACAGTTCACGAAGAGTAATACCTAAGTTGGCCGCTTGTTCTCTGGCACTCGTTACAGTCAATCCCTGTGCTGCCGCAGCTTGTATGATCTCGGGGGCATCCGGACAGAAGGCTTCCACTATAAGCGGGGCAATCGATTGTTTACTTTGTTCCCCGAGCTGGGCAACTTGTTTCCCGCTTTTTTTACTTTCGGCCTTCTCCCGCTCTTTGTTCTCCTTGAACATGAGTGCCTGCCTGCGAAGTTCACGTGCATAGTCGTTAGGCAGATTCTTCGCGGCTTGGGACGGTGTGCTCAAAAATGACTTAGCCCACTTCTTTTGCTCATCAGAAAATACTGGCTTGGGCTCGGGCTCTCTTTTCTTCTTGCAGTCCGCCTTCCATTTCTCCAAATCAGCAGCCGCGGCCGCGTCGACTTCCTCG
>NC_041382.1:783724539-783793640 GCF_002162155.2 Triticum dicoccoides
CAAATAATATATCAAAAAATTCAGAAAAAAAAACTAATTCAATTCAAAATGTTAAAAATACAAATAATATATCAAAAAATTCAGAAAAATAAAACTAATTCAATTCAAAATTCTAAAAATACAAATAATATATCAAAAAATTCAGAAAAATAAAACTAATTCAATTCAAAATTCTAAAAATACAAATAATATATCAAAAAATTAAGAAAAATAAAACTAATTCAATTCAAAATGTTAAAAATACAAATAATATATCAAAAAATTCAGAAAAATAAAACTAATTCAATTCAAAATGTTAAAAATACAAATAATATATCAAAAAATTCAGAAAAATAAAACTAATTCCCATTTATCTCGTACCCTTGGAAAGTCGTTATAGTCGAAGATGGTGTCTTGGCCAACATGTACAGCTGATCTACAACATCATTGTCATTCATTAAATGTTTTCTCAACCAACTGCCGAAAGTCTCCATGTGGGCCTTCCTAATCCAGGATTCAGGCTTCCCCGGGTTGTCCGAGCGTAAAATATTCTTGTGTTTCTCAAAGTACGGAGCCACCAAGCTGGAATTGGTCAGTACAGTGTGGTGTGCTTCAGTCAGAGAATGGCCGTCCATACATATCGTTGATTTCCTTCCGATCGTGCCTTTTCCACTTAGTCTCCCCTCGTGCCGCGATCGAGGAAGACCAATCGGCTTAAGGTCAGGAACAAAGTCAACACAAAACTCAATTACCTCCTCATTTCCATAGCCCTTGGCGATGCTTCCTTCTGGCCTAGCACGGTTACGAACATATTTCTTTAATACTCCCATGAACCTCTCGAAGGGGAACATATTGTGTAGAAATACAGGACCGAGAACGAAAATCTCTTCGACTAGGTGAACCAGGAGGTGCGTCATAATATTGAAGAAGGATGGCGGGAACACCAACTCGAAACTGACAAGACATTGGATCACATCGTTCTGTAACCGTGGTAGAACTTCTGGATGGATTACCTTCTGAGAGATTGCATTGAGGAATGCACATAGCTTCACAATGGCTACTCGAACATTTTCCGGCAGGAGCCCCCTCAAAGCAATCGGAAGCAATTGCATCATAATCACGTGGCAGTCGTGAGACTTCAGGTTTTGGAACTTTTTCTCCGCCATGTTTATTATTCCCTTTATATTGGACGAGAATCCAGACGGGACCTTCATACTTCTCAGGCATTCAAAAAAGATGACCTTCTCTTCTTTGGTCAGAGCGTAGCTGGCACGACCTTGAAACCATTCCGGATGCCGGTCATCAGGGTCTTTCAAACGTTGCTGGTCCTGCCGTGCTTCCTTTGTATCATTTGTCTTCCCATACACGCCCAAGAAGCTTAGGAGGTTCACGCAAATATTCTTCGTAACGTGCATCACGTCGATTGCAGAGCGGACATCTAGGACTTTCCAATATTCTAGCTCCCAGAATATAGATTTCTTCTTCCACATGGCTGCGTGCCCGTCAGCTCCCTTCGGAACTGATTGTCCGCCAGGACCCTTTCCAAAGATGACTTTCAAATCCTTGACCATATCAAATACCTCAGCACCAGTGCGTTCCGCAGGCTTCGGCCGGTGATCTGCCTTGCCGTTGTAATGCTTGCCTTTCTTTCTTACTGGATGAATTTTCGGAAGAAATCGACGATGCCCAAGGTACACGTTCTTCTTACAATTTGGCAAATGTACACTTTCAGTCTCATCCCTTATTTGACAGTCCCGAAAGGTTACTAAGAGCAGGCCAATCGTTGATGGTTACGAAAAGCAACGCTCGTAGGTCAAATTCCTCTTGTTTGTGCTCATCCCACACACGGACACCACCCCACAGCTGTAAAAGTTCATCAACTAATGGCCTTAGGTACACATCGATGTCGTTGGCGGGTTGCTTCGGACCTTGGATGAGCACTGGCATCATAATGAACTTCCGCTTCATGCACAACCAAGGAGGAAGGTTGTAGATGCATAGAGTCACGGGCCAGGTGCTATGGCTGGAGCTCTGCTCACCAAAAGGATTCATGCCATCCGTACTTAGAGCAAATCTTATGTTCCTTGCGTCAGCTGCAAAATCTTTGAACCATCTGTCGATCTTTCTCCATTGCGTTCCATCTGCGGTGTGTCTCAACTCCCCGTCCGACTTACGGTCCTCTTTGTGCCATCGCAACAACTTGGCATGCTCTTTGTTCCTGAACAGACGTTTCAACCGTGGTATTATAGGAGCATACCACATCACCTTGGCGGGAACCCTCTTCCTGGGTTTCTGTCCCTCAACATCGTCACCAGGGTCATCGCCTCTGATCTTATAACGCAATGCAGTGCATACCGGGCATTCATTCAAATTCTCGTATTCACCGCGGTAGAGGATGCAGTCGTTGATGCATGCATGTATCTTCAGAACCTCTAAACCTAGAGGGCAGACAACCTTCTTAGCTTCGTACGTACTGGCGGGCAACTCGTTATCCTTTGGAAACATATTCTTCAACATTTTCAGCAAGTTTTCAAATGCCGAGTCAGCTACACCTGCCTCTGCCTTCCATTTCAGCAAATCCAGTGTGCAGCCCAGCTTTTTCAGACCATCATCGCATCCGGGGTACAGCGCCTTTCTGTGATCCTCTAACATGCGATCCAAATTCTCCCTCTCCTTTTCAGTTTCGCAGCGTCTCCGTGCATCAGCAATGGTCCGACCAAGATCATCAACGGGATCATCACGTGCCTCTTCTTCACCTTCCCCTTCACCTTCAGCATCCTCCATGAAAGTATCACCGAAATGAGCAAGATAGCTTTCATCGATGAAATCATCCCCTTCTTCATCTTCTTCCTTTATAACCCCTCTTTCTCCATGCTTGGTCCAACAATTATAGCTTGGCATGAAACCGTGCCGAAGCAGATGCATGTGAACATCTCTTGAGGAAGAGTAACCCTTCTGATTCTTACAGATAACACATGGACAGATAACAAAACCCCCCTGCTTGTTCGCATTAGCCACTACGAGGAAATCTTTCAAACCCGTAGTGAACTCGCCGGAGAGTCGGTTACCGTACATCCATTGCCGATTCATCTGCATTATTATAATATAAAATATATAATTAACCATCATGCATTTGTTAAACTAACTAGCTACAAACAATATAAATTAAACAATGAACTGCACACATGCATATTTTATCAATGACACATCAAAGGTTCATCAAGTTGCTAACCGCGATCGAGGAGTGTGGCTCCAACACTTCATGTCATGTTTGTTTCATGCTCTTGGGGCATTTCATCAAACACCTTATGTGCATAAGAGGAACCAAAAGCAAACCTACACCCACTTGTGAAGAGAATGGCTCCAAATGGCTAAGTGTTGGCTGCTGGATGGGTATATATAGGGGAGGGGCTTTAGTTGCGGTTGGCCTGGCAAACCGTGACTAAAGGTGCCCGAAGGCCTTTAGTCGCGGTTGTCCTGGCCAACCGCGACTAAAGACCCTCACGTGCGCCAGCTGGCCACCGAGCGCCCTGGGCCCAGGCCTTTGGTCGCGGTTCACCTCCAGAACCGCGACTAAAGGTCCCATTAGTCGCGGTTCCTACAGCTTCGCGACTTATGGGGCTGGACGGAAGCCTGTTTTTCCACCAGTGTATGTACTAAACTGAACGTTGCGTGCAAGTTCTTTGACTTTTAGTGTATTTACCTCTATTCTGAAGTCAATCTTGTGTTCTTGGTCGAGATTCTTCAACGTTGTAAAATCATGTTGTCACAACTTCTCTGGTGTTCAACCACGTCATGATTTTAGTAAGTATGCTGCACTCAGTAGTTCAACAGGGACGTCCAAGGCAAGCAAATCAAGGTTACTGTTCCCTCTTAAACAAAGGCCAAATAAGACAGTGCATATATAACATTAAGAAATTACGCTACTGGAGAGGCTGCCCGGAATGGCCGATAAGATCATCGTCCGACCTTCACGAGTGAGTAGGATGGCGCGCCAACTGAAGAACTAGCTGCCAATCAATGGACGTGCCCAAATAGGTGGCCATGGCCCGACATGGCCTCATGCCGCTGCTGGGCGCATTTATCGCTGACAAAACAGGCCGTGTTGCCAGCCCATGGTGGCGATGCGATGTTGCCGAACAGACTCAGGTCGCTGTGTGGAGTTGGAAGATGCAATGAGAAATTGGATTAGAGGAGTTTCGGGGAGTTGGTAGGGGATCCGAACCTGCCCTAGGAGCCTGTCCAGTTTCTCTCCGCTCCCATGACTCAACTCCTGGAGCGAAGCAGGCTACTGCAGTTTTTTATGGAGCTGCTTAAACCGAGCTCCGCAGCTCCGCGGAGTGGAGCAGAGCAAAGAGATTCCGGACAGGGCCTAAGTAGCCCTCTAGCTGTCGCTTTTTCAACTTCATGGTTGGAGCTAGGCCGAAAGTCCTCACTTTATGGAGTTGGAAAGTAGCTAAATTTTTTTAAATAATAATACAATTTTTTTATTAATTTGCACAAATATTAGCTATTTTTTAAAAATAATACATTTTTTAGTAATTTACACCAAAATTATTTTTAAAAATAATACACCGTCGGCCAGCAGCTGGCCGACTGGTCCTAGTCAGCTAGCAGCAGGCTGACTGGGTCTTATCGGCCAACTGCGAGCCGACAGGTGGCTTCTCGGCCACGCGGAGGCCGACTATTGGCCAGGCCACGTCGGGCGCTGGCTGTCGGCGCGGGCTGGGTCACGGGCGACCCAGTCAGCCAGCTGCCGACCGATCGGCCAGCTGCTGGCCGACAGGGAGCCGGCCCCGCAGCACACGTCTCTTTCTCCTCTCCTTCTTCTTTCCCTTTCTCCCACCGCAAACTTCTCTCTGTTCTTCCTTCCTCCTCTCTCTTACACGAACTAGCTCCAATTAATACACCAAAATGACCCGTTTTTTCGTGGATTTGGCACCGTGAATGGGTTCTACATAGTTAGGGGAGCCAAAAGAGACCTCGATCTACTGATGGGGTAGCTTGTGGTGGTCGTGGTGAGCATTTTGTTGGAGCATTTTTTCAGCGCATTGGTGGAGGTTGTGGCGGTGGTGGAGGTGGAGGTGGTGGTGGTGAAGCTGGGGCAGTGTGGTGGAGGTGAAGCTCCGGTAGTTTGGTAGAGTTTCCGGCTCCAGTTCCGGCGATTGAAGGCCGCTGTTCATCGTTCGCACGCACGCTACAAGGGTATATTTCAACAAACATTTTTATTTTCGAAGTTGCGTGCAATTATTGTTATTTGCTCCGGTAGTAATGTAAATATATTTAGGTAGTCGTGGTGAGCATTTTATTTCCCGGTACCGGTGTGCAATTATTGTTATTTGCTCCGGTAGTAACCTAAATATATTTAGGTGGTCGTGGTGAGCATTTTATTTCCCGGTTCCGGTGTGCGATTATTGTTATTTGCTCCGGTAGTAAACGTAAATATATTTAGGTGTGCCAGTAATTGGAGTTGCTCCGGTAGTAAACCTAAATATTTAGGTGTTCTTGGTGAGCATTTTAAGTTGTTGCTTAATACTTGTATTAGTTGCACCGTTAATATTCTGTAATATATAGCTAGCTAATATATAGACATGTCTAATATTTCTTAGTGGGGGTATATTAAGTTGTTGCTTAATATCTGTATTTCGTTGTTGCAAAAATAGGTGAGCCGAGATGTCTGATGTAGTGAACTTCAGAGTTTGCTATGTTCCTGGTACTGTCCAAACAACTGAGATGGGAGCAGATCTGAGTGAATTTACTCATATAGATGTGCCAATGAGCGCACCTCATTCTTTATGACTAAACGTTCCATCGTGCAGGAGCCTACCGATATCATGTGTCTATGTCAGCATCACATGATACGTGGGGGAGTGATCAACATCCCGAGAAGAACATACATGCTCAGATGTCGCAGCACACCCAGTGGATGAACATGTATTTGACTCCTCCACCAGGCCCCACACAAGATACACAGCATGACCAGCGAGAGTCTGAAATTCCTCCTCGTAACATTAGGCCACCTAACAGGTTGGGATGGTCGCCGCTTCCAGATCCGCCTCCCCGCCAGGCCAGACGTCGTCACTGATGCTTCCATCTATCAGTAGAGACATGACCATCTACTTATGTATGAGACTTATGTCTATTCTATGTATGAGACAAATGACTATGTACTTATGTATGAGACATATGCCTACTCTATTTTAGTACTCTGTTATCCGAACTACAACATCTCATTTAGATAGAACATAATGCTCGTACAACAAGACAGTATAAACAACTAGATAGAACTACATCTAAATTAACGGTACATACGACTAAACTTACAACATACATCATAAAAACTACATGAAGTCATCATCGTCATCCTCCGTCGATGCAGAACTCTTGCCCTTCGAGGATGCAAAACTCTTACCCTTAGACGATGCAGAACTCTTGCCCTTCGAGGATGCAGTACTCTTTCCCTTGGACGATGCAAAACTCTTGCTCTTTGACGATGCAGAACCCGGAAGCGGCAGCATGAAGATATCATCTTCATCCTCGCCCTCCTCAGTCTACAAAAATGGATGCTTTTCTGCAGTCCTTCTGAAAGTTTCACTCTCCGGCTCCACTACCTTCTTCCACCTTGCATGCAACCTAAGAAGTTCTATACGTACCTCCTCATAGGTCTTTTCAGGCCACCCAGACATACGTAATTCGTGAGCCAACTCATTCATTATGGTGTCACTACCGGTGAGTTCGTCCCATGGAACTATCCTATTGTCCATCCTGAAATCGGTAGTTAGCCTCAGAAGAGTCCTGCTCATCTCAGGGTGAAAACTACGATCAAAAGGATAATGGGACATCTCAACTACACTACACTGGAATGCTTATCCTCCTCTGTCTGAAGGGGGTTTTATAGGTAGGGATGAGAAAATGGCGGGAAAGAATGACTGCGGTACGGCGGGAAACGATTGGCGGGAAACGGGTGGTGGGAAAGAGCTGGCGCGAACATATGGCGGGAAACGGGTGGCGGGAAAGAGTTGGCGCGAACATATGGCGGGAAAGAGTTGGCGCGAACATATGGCGGGAAAATATTACGGGCAAAGGGTTGCACGAAATACGTCATAGTTTATAAAAAAATCCAGGGAGCGTTCGGGAAAAAAATTGTGGCATGCACCGCTCGGCCCACAGCAGGCCAATTAGTCCCTGTTGGCCCGCAGCTGGCCAATTAGTCGCTGTCGGCCCACAGCAGGCCAATTAGGCTCTGTCGGCCCACTACTGGCCGACTGGACCTGAACTGGTGGCCGACAGGCCAATCGGCCAGCAGCTAGCCGATAGGGTCTCAGTCGGCCTGCTGTGGGCCGACTAGGTCTACTCGGCCGGCTGCGGGCCGACGGTGTATTATTTTCAAAAATTATTTTTTGAGTGTAATATTTGTGCAAATTAATAAAAAAATGTATTATTTAAAAAAATTAGCCAAATATTACGCTCAAAAAATAATTTTCGAAAATAATACACCGCCGGCCCGCAGTCGGACCTAGTCGGCCCACAGCACGCCGACTGAGACCCTATCGGCTTGCTGCTGGCCGATTGGCCTGTCGGCCACCAGTTCAGGTCCAGTCGGCCAGTAGTGGGCCGACAGGCACTAATTGGCCTGCTGTGGGCCGACAGTGACTAATTGGCCAGCTGCGGGCCGACAGGGACTAATTGGCCTGCTGTGGGCCGACGGGTGCATGCCACCATTTTTTTCCCAAACGATCCCTGGATTTTTTATAAACTATGACGTATTTCGTGCAACCCTTTGCCCGTAATATTTTCCCGCCATATGTTCGCGCCAACTCTTTCCCGCCACCCGTTTCCCGCCATATGTTCGCGCCAACTCTTTCCCGCCACCCGTTTCCCGCCAATCGTTTCCCGCCATACCGCAGTCATTCTTTCCCGCCATTTTCTCATCCCTACCTATAAAATCCCCTTCAGACAGAGGAGGATAAACATTCCAGTGTAGTGTGGTTGAGATGTCCTATTATCCTTTCGATCGTAGTTTTCACCCTGAGATGAGCATGACTCTTCTGAGGCTACCTACCGATTTCAGGATGGACAATAGGATAGTTCCATGGGACGAACTCACCGGTAGTGACACCATAATAAATGAGTTGGCTCACGAATTACGTATGTCTGGGTGGCCTGAAAGGACCTATGAGGAGGTACGTATATAACTTCTTAGGTTGCATGCAAGGTGGAAGAAGGTAGTGGAGCCGGAGAGTGAAACTTTCAGAAGGACTGCAGAAAAGCATCCATCTTTATGGACTGAGGAGAGCGAGGACGAAGATGATATCTTCATGCCGCCGCTTCCGGGTTCTGCATCGTCAAAGAGCAAGAGTTTTGCATCGTCCAAGGGCAAGAGTACTGCATCCTCGAAGGGCAAGAGTTCTGCATCGTCCAAGGGTAAGAGTTCTGCATCCTCGAAGGGCAAGAGTTCTGCATCGACGGAGGATGACGATGATGACTTCATGTAGTTTTTATGATGTATGTTGTAAGTTTAGTCGTATGTACCATTAATTTAGATGTAGTTCTATCTAGTTGTTTATACTGTCTTGTTGTACGAGAATTATATTCTATCTAAATATGATGTTGTAGTTAGGATAACAGAGTACTAAAATAGAGTAGGCATATGTCTCATACGTAAGTACATAGTCATTTGTCTCATACATAGAATAGACATAAGTCTCATACATAAGTAGACGGTCATGTCTCTACTGATAGATGGAAGCGTCAGTGACGACGTCTGGCCTGGCGGGGAGGCGGATCTGGAAGCGGTGACCATCCCAACCTGTTAGGTGGCTTAATGTTATGAGGAGGAATTTCAGACTCTCCCTAGTCATGATGTGTATCCTGTGTGGGGCCTGGTGGAGGAGTCGAATACATGTTCATCCACTGGGTGTGCTGCGACATCTGAGCATGTATGTTCTCCTCGGGATGTTGATCACTCCCCCACGTATCATGTGATGCTGACATAGATGCATGATATCCGTAGGCTCCTGCACGATGGAATGTTTAGTCATGAAGAATGAGGTCGCCTCAATTAATATTGAAAACAATAAAAATGAAGACACTTACCTGCTGGTTGTGACGGCTGCTCTGGCTCAAACATGAAGCTTGACGAGGGACCGTGCTGCTGTGGCTGTGGAGAAAACACGAAGCTCGACGTGGAACCATAGTGTTGTGGTTGCTGCCACGTTGAACTACCAGGTTGGTCAGGACGGGGTGGCCTGGTTGTCGGCTGATGTGCTAGACGTGGACGTGGTTGATGTCGGTGCATGGAGTGACGCGGCTGCTGCTGCTGGTGCTAAACAACGTCGGTTCTCCGGGTGCACGTGATAGCCTCATACACAGTGCGTATCTTGTTCTGAATTCGTTCCAAGAAGGGCTGTAGCACTGGACGGTGCTGAAGAAGAGGTCCAGACGACAGAGATCGTCCAAAGGTGGTCACGTCCTGGTACAGTTCGTGTGTCAAGGTAGCCTGCAAATTTCCATGATGATTAATAATGTATGTCTCTTGCACGTCAAAGTATGTGACAACATTACTTAAAGAAAATATATCTTACCGCGTACTGCCTAGAGCCCGAAGTGTCATAGCTTGGGTACATATATGACGGAGTAGGATCCGGTATCTCCTCTGGGTGGGAGTCCTCAACGATGCGTTATCGTGTTCCGGTCATGTAGCGCCGCAAATAGAGATTGAATTCATTGATATCAAAATTGTGATTCTCGTGCCATAGATGTGTGTTTGGTGTCTCCCATTCTATAACATACGGCTCTAGTCTAACTAGCCAGTCAGCGTTTGTCCTGATCATGCCCTTCCTTGTCGTTCTAAAATTGTGGTGTGTGTTCAACAATTACCTAAAGCTTCGAATGGAGTACTATGAAAGATAATGCAACATTGAAAAACTAGTTAATACCTGTGGATGTGTGCTGGCACCGGGTTCTCTATAGGGGGAGGCAGCTCCAACTGCAGAAGACCAAATTGCCTCATAACCCTCTGTTGTGCCATCTCCTCGACGAAGACATTGAAGATGATCTTTGATTTTGTCATCCAGTAATCTCGGTCCCTTGTGCATAGCACAGACAGATCACCAGGGTATCTCGCTTGTATGAATGCTTCCGTGTAGGGCTGCCAGATGACCCCGGTGTACGCATCGAACTGCTCGTTCAATGCTGTGTATGCCTTCCTGGTCTGATCACTAGCAAAGCGTCTCTGCAGAAAACAAAAGTTAGTAGTCGCTAGTATCGAACTATCTCTTGTGCAGAAAAAAGTTGCATTAAACTATAACATGGTGCATACCTCGCGACGTGTCCAACACAGACCGAAAGTAGGCATGTCGATGCCGTCAGCATCAAACATGGCGTCTATAGGCTCATGAACACGTACATCTAGTCGCCCTATAGAGAACCTCTCCCACGACCATAGCTGTAGGAATAAAGGGCATCCAAGAAGGGTTGGCTTTCTCGATGTAAGCTGGCAACCGTTGCACATACCTCGGTATGTAGTCGCTAAGACCGCCGAACCCCAACTCCTCTGTCTGATCTGATCCGCCGTCTGAGCGCTCGCTATCTCAAGTGCCATAGGGATGTAGAGCGCGTTAATAGTGGTGACATGGTTCTCTGTGAACATCACCTTGCCGAAAAGCCACATTAAGTAGGCCTCCAGGCTCCGAGTGATCTGTTCCGCAGTCAACGGCGCCCGGAAGTTTTGGATCTGCATTAAGCAAAGAGAAAGTTTTAGTTAGCCGTAGTTATTTTCTGTAAAACCATATGCACGATAACTTGAAGATAAGAGGTTGGGGAAATTACCCGGAAATTGAGAAACCACTCATACTTCGGTCCGTGATGCTCCCATACCGGATCCGGAGCATCCGGAAAAACACTATGTAGACGTTGTGTAAGGGCTCGCTTCCAACCAGCCGGTGCATCCAACGGTCCTATGGCATGACCTGCCAACGGTAGTCCGAGCAAAAGTGACACATCCTCCAGAGTAGGAGCCATCTCTCCCCATCGGAAATGAAACATGTGGGTCTCTGGCCTCCAACGGTCCACTAAGCAGCTCAGCAAGGACCCGTCGATGGCGATGTGTTTCTCACTCGGGATAGACTCAACCAGACGCGCGAAAGCTAAAAGGCCGGCCCATTTCAACCTTCATCAGAGAACATTTCAGTTAGTGTCTCCCATTAATATGCATGTCAGTGTGCAAATTAATAAAACACGTACCGTTGAAGCCATTCTGGGTGTATCATCCAGTTTTCTTTAGGAGTGCGAGTGACCAGAGGCTCAAGCTTGCGCTCATACCATATCGCACCATGATGACCCCTATCGATGTCCCCATTCAGCAACCACATTCCCGACATTCCTGCACATAAAAAAATCAGAACATAGTGCCACACTTAATAAAAATTCAGAACATAGTGCCACACTTAATAAAAATTCAGAACATAGTGCCACACTTAATATAAATTCAGAACATAGTGCCACATTTAATAAAAATTCAGAACGTAGTGCCACACTTAATACAAATTCAGAACATAGTGCCACACTTAATAAAAATTCAGAACATAGTGTCACACTTAGTACAAATTCAGAACATAGTGTCACACTTAATACAAATTCAGAACATAGTGCCACACTTAATACAAATTCAGAACATACTACTGCTAGCTTAGCTTCTTCCTCTCGCCCTTACTCCTCTACTGCCTCTACCTCCTCTTCTTCTCCGGTTGCCTCGTCCACGCCCAGTGACGAAAGTGGGACAATTAGTGTCCCTATGGCCAAATTCATTGCATAGAATGCATTGCCTAGTCGGACCTCCTGCTTCAGATTCATCCATATCATCCCGGATGCGCCGACAATGTCGTCTGCCTCTACTTGTACGCATATGCTCTGGATTTGGAATGTAACGCCTTTCAGCGGGGTTGATGCTGTTGAAATTACCCATTGATCGAAAACCCATCAGCTCACCTGTCCAGGTATTGAGGACAGACTCTTTCAGAAAAAATGGAGACACAAACGATATTGCATCCATTCCAAGATGCCCGCAAGCAGCAAGTACATGTGAGCCAGGTAGGTGAAGAAATTTTGGTTTGTTGCATGTGCACTCACACGTTGCCAGGCTTCATTACCAATTTTCACCTCATGCGTCCTCAACTCATTTGCACATCCGAATTTGTTGTTGGCTAAGCGGACCTCAAACGTTCTTTCTTGATTACCGATGGTGACTACAGTGTGTGATCTAGCTTTTTGCATCTTGTTGTCCATGTACTTCGTGACTCTTTCACAGTACCGTGTATTCGGGTTGTTGAAGATATGTTGCTCTGCTTTTTGACGTCTATCTCTGAAATACTTGATGGTGCCATAGAAAATACCATCAACGATGGCTGTAAGTGGCAATGCCCGATTTCCTCTGAGGACAAAGTTGTATGTTTCTGTGAGGTTTGTTGTCATGACACCGTACCGTGCTCCATGTGTGTCATGTAGCAAAGACTACCTCTCTAGAGGCTCATGCTCTATCCACTGCTCGAAGGTTTTAATCGACCTCCCAAGTCTTCTCCTAGTACCAGGTGGGTCAAAGCCTGGCAGGTCACATAGCCCAACAGGCTCCTCCTCCACGGCCGCTGTTCCTATCGCCAACTGTGGAGCTACTGCTTCAACATGTGCCCTCACCGCTGCATCTCTTGCAGCTTTCCTGTCCCTCATGTGTCTCTGCGTGCACACATTAAGTCTGTCGCGTATCAAATTGTACTTCCATAACTAGTTCTGCTTGCAGAGTTTTTTGAACAGATTCATCAGGTTCTTATTTCTAAACTGCGAGAAGAAATCAGCCCCCATATGGCGCATGCACCAACAGCTCTGCAAGTCCTGCCATGGAACTTGTTCCTCAGGGCCTGGGTTTGTCAGTGTCCTTATCGCACTGAGTATACCTGCATGCCTGTCATGAAGGATGCACACATTGGGCTTCTCCTTCACAACTGATATTTTCAACTGCATGAAGAACCATGTCGAACTTTCAATGTTCTCACTCTCCACAAAAGCAAATGCGAGTGGGACGACTTGATTTTGGCCGTCTTGACCTATGGCTGTCAGGATCTGACCCTTGTACTTGCCTGTGAGAGAAGTACCGTCAACACATATCACCGGTCGGCAATGCCTGAAAGCTTCGATGCATACACCGAAAGAGAAGAAGAGACGATGCAGCACCCTCACAGTTGGGAACTCTGGCATGAACATGTCTTGGATATCGATATAGGTGCCTGGATTCCGCTGCTGCAGGGTGTGGAGGAGCTGGACAATAGAGTCATATGCATCAAAATAAGAACCAAATCTCCTCTCAAGCGCCGCATGCTTAGCCCTCCAAGCCTTGCCATAAGAAATTCTATACTTGAAACTGGCGAAGACTTTTGTCTGGACTGCCTTCACTTCCATAGCTTTGCCCTGCACTATCTCATCGTAAAACAACCGAGCAATAAGCGTCGATGAAAGGTTGGCATGATCCTGAGGGATGCAGGGAATAAGACAACTGTGATTAAATAAGTCACTTATCACCCAACTTGTGCCATACTTAGGGAGAAAGCCGTGCACCCTGGCTGGACAATCTGCGTTCTTACATACCATTGTCAGGAATTTCTGACTGGACACCTGAGCTGTGAAAACCCTTTGCGTGGACATTGCCCAGTTAATTATTGCATCTTTCAGGGCTTGCTTGTTCGGATACATAGCACCAGTCGCAATATTGTTCTGGTGATATTGCCAGGCTGGATCATGTCCATCATTCACGGTCATTGCAGATGAGAAGTCATGATTCCACGATGCAGGATTCGGGGCCTCCTCTGCATTTTCTTCTTCATCTGACTCATCAGAATCATCGGCATGACCCCTTTCAACATCGTTGTCTTCTTCTTCCATCTGGTCCTGCATGTGCCCATCTACCTCGTCAGCGTCCACCTCGCCATTGTAATCACCATCGACATTTCCTCCTTCTACCTGACTACTCTGCCATGGTTCATAACCATAAGCATTTCCTCCTTCTAGCTGACTGCTCTGTCCTTGTTCGTAACCATCATCTCCAACATTTGACATAGATAACTGCCTCCCTACACTGCTATGACCAGGATCGTAGCCACCCTCGCCTTCATGTGCAGTGACCTCCTTCACGACGGGAAGCACTAAAGCAACATGATTGCATCCCCTTCACAACCTTGTAACCACCGCACCCATTCGGAGTCTCGCTCTATCGGCCTCAAATAAAAGTAAATTATTGAACTTGACCGTGTCCACAATGCATGAACACCAACGGTGTGTGTTTCAGTATTAAGACCTAAACTTGCCGCAATCCATTCTTTCAACTGACTGACTGACCATGTTTGAGGTGCGCTCATTGGCACATCTATATGAGTAAATTCACTCAGATCTGCTCCCATCTCAGTTGTTTGGACAGTACCAGGACCATAGCAAAATCTGAAGTTCACTACATCGGACATCTCGGCTCACCTATTTTTTTCAACAACGAAATACAGGTATTAAGCAACAACTTAATATACCCCCACTAAGAAATATTAGACATGTCTATATATTAGCTAGCTATATATTACAGAATGTTAACGGAGCAAGTAATACCACTGAAAAAATAGCGCGCTATATCGTCGCTAATAGCACGCTATAGCATATAGAGAATTGTCTCGCTAAATAAATCAATGTACAATGCCTCGCTAATAGCACGTTATAGCGCGTTATAGCACTCTAATAGCATATTTTCAGGGGTGACGCTATTTTCTGTACCGCGCTATTTTTTTCATTGACTAATACTACTGGAGCAACTACAAATTTTTACACAACTAATTAGTTAACATCTAAATATATTTACGTATACTACCGGAGCAACTAACAATAATCACACACCTAATTTATTTCACATCGAAACATATTAACAAATACTACCGGAGCACCTACAAAAAATAAAATGTTGGTTGAAATATACCCCTGAAGCGTGTGTGCGAACGACGAACGACGGCCTTCAATCACCGGAATCGGAGCGGGAAACTCCACCAAACTGCCGGAGCTTCACCTCCACCGCCTCCACCACACTGCCCCAACTTCTCCACCACCACCTCCACCTCCACCGCCGCAACAAGCTCCACCAATGAGCTGGAAAAAAAACTCCACCTAAATGCTCACCATGACCGCCACGAGCTACCCCATCAGTAGATCGAGGTCTCTTTTGGTTGCCCTGACTGAGTAGAATCCATTCACGGTGCCAAATCCGCAAATAAATGGTTCATTTAGGTGTAGAAATTAGGGGCATTTTGGTGTACAGAGAGGAGAAGGAAAGAACAGAAGAAGAACCCTCGTGTGCGTGGGAGGAGGAAGAAGACGCAGGGAGCCTGCCGTGCCGCGCGAGGTGGGTCCACACCCTGTCGGCCCGCAGCTTGCCGATCGGCCCGCGGTAAGCCGATAGGCCTGCGGTAAGCCGACTGGGGCTCGCCCTGTGACCGCCGCGCCGATAGCTCCCTCTCTCCCCCCTCGCGACGTGGCCTGCCCAATCCGCGCGCGACACGTCGCAGGCTGGCCAGCTGTCGGCCAGCTACTGGCCGAGTGCACCCAGTCGGCCTGCTGTGGGCTGACTAGGCCCAGTCGGTCCGCAGCGGGCCGACGGTGTATTATTTCTGAAATTCTTTTTTAAGCATAATATTTATGCAAATTAATAAAAAATGTATTATTTTAAAAAAATTAGCTGGAAAGTAGAAGATGGCTGCTCACATGAAGACGTGAGGTTTCAAAAATAATTTAGGAAGAAGTGAGAAAAAAAAAGGGTGCACAAAGGGTAATCAGAAATTTCCAGAAACAATTCGAACGCTGGATACACCGGGTACTTGAATAGAGTACAATAGGAATGATTACATATGTACCCAAACATTTAAATTATTGTGTTGTGAAAAATATAAATCATTGCACTATAATAACATCAGATGAGTTGTACGTCCCTACCCAGATCCAGATGACCCGGTCAGCGATGCTTTCCCAAGAGAAACGGCAACTTGTGACCATTCTCCTGTGTATGGGGCGTGCAGCATGACATATAAGAGCCCGACGACGCTGATGGCCATGACCAACACAATGAACAAGATGATGGGTCTCTTCCCCCACTTCCCCATGATGCCAAGTGCAAATGGGTATAGGAGCACAAGGATCCCCATGTTGAACACCATCCCGAGAAGCGCATGTCACGCCTCGTCTGTGAAGAAGCCCCATGTCACCGCCTTGCCTATTGCTGCCCCGACGGCCGCGCCATTGACGATGATGACTGCGGTGGTCGGGATCAACAGCGGCACCCACCGCACTGTGTAGAGATCGGCGAACTTGTCGTTGGAGCAGGCCTCCGTCTGCTTGGATGTGAGCCTAAAGTATATCCCCTTTCCCGTGACGAGCTTCAACAACATGTACAGCACCGCTGTTGGGTACACGCCCGTCGCCCCGATCATGTAGAACTGCTCGTTGCGGAACCAGTCTAGCAAGGTGATCCCCGACCATCTCACCTCGAACACGCCGATCAAGTGCACCATCGCTATGATGGCGACGAGGTACGCCATGTACGTGCCGAACGGCCTCTGGATGTAGAGCTGCTCGGAGAAGAGCCACATGACCGGGAAGAAGTTGTAGGACAAGATGAACACCGTGACGATCGGGTACGTCGACATGTTGAGGTAGGCGATGCGCTGCAGAAGGTGGAGCCGGCGGCTGGCGATGAGGGCATTGCTGTGGGAGAAGAACACCTCAAGGGACCCGCCGGACCACCGAAGCACCTGGTAGAGGCGCTCGGTGAGGTTGATCGGAGCCGTTCCGCGAAACGCTGCCGGCTCCATGGAGCAGTACATGGAACGCCACCCTTGCCGGTGAATGCGGAATCCTGTCACCACGTCCTCCGTCGCGATGTTGTACACCCACCCGGCATCTCTCCCCCATGAGCTCCCGTCCTCATAAGCGCATGTCATCAAGGTAGTTAGGTCCTTTCTGAGCCCCTCGTCGACCAGCACCGGGGTGATAGATCGATCTTGGATCGCGGCATCCGGCACCGAGTTGATGAAGGACGTCGAGTAACCAAACTCACCGGTCTTACGCACAAGTTTAGTGTTCTCTACTCTATAGCGTGGCGGCTCGATGCCATAGAGTGCGACACGACGGAACATGGTGCCGGTGCCGAGGTAGGTAGGCCCTTGGAGGCCGTTGAGCGCAAGCATGGTGCCGTCGAAGAAGACACGGTTGTGGTTGGCGTAGCGATCAGTTGGGTCGACGTCGTCAAACCGTTGCGGGAACTGGACGAACGCCGTGTTCTGACCGTCACAAGGATCGAGCATGAAGCACATAGGGGCACGGAGAGCTTGCGAATTGTTGATGTAGTGGTCACAGTCAAAGTTGATGACGAAGGGTGCGTTAGAGAGGAGCGCGGAGACACGGAGCATCACGTTCATGGCGCCTGCCTTCTTTTGGTTGTCATAACCAGGGCGCTTCTCTCGGGAGATGTAGACAAGCATGGGGAGTCTCGTGTCAACGTTGCTGAAGTCAAATGGAATGTCGGTGCTCGCGGGCGATCCAAGCTGTGGTTGACAGCTTGGATGGTCTAGTAGGACCTGTCAAAAGAGCAAAGTAGTTCCAACAACTTTGTTGGTCAAATGAACTTGAGAAGTTTGCCAACTCACAGTAAACTAAATATCTATTTTATACACTAACAACGCACTAGTCAAAATATTTTTCGGAGAGGCGGAATTTTTACCTGAACAATTCCAGCATGTTGTCCTCTTCGGTGGTTCTCGGCTTGCTCAACCCATGTACCCGGCCATTGTGTCCCATCAGCCATCCAAGTGGCACTTACACCACCTTTGTTCTTCGAGTTGTAGGCATCAGATCGTTGGCGAATGGTGGTAGATAGGGAGTCTATTCTCACCTTGAACTCCTCGTATTCTCTGCGCACACGCCTACGTTCCCTCATGAACTCTCCTGCCATACCCCCAGCATACGAGTGTGTCTTGATTCCAAAATAGCTCTCGGGGGACCTTGGCTCGACACAATGCTTTCGGCAAAACGGGACCCACAACGCAGCAAAACTGGCAAGCTGGACCATCGCCTCGTAGTGCACTAACGTGCCACCGTCGTCCGAGAGGTAGCATGCGTAATTGTCGACCGGGTAGTCGGCAGCGAGGATGGAGAGGATGTTGTTTACGGTGTATAGGACGGGCTCATCCACGGGATCGACTGTGGTGACAAAGACGTCAATCCCTGGAAGGGTAGCATCGTCGTGTCGGTCTGCGAGGGCGGCGAGGTCCGGGACGCGCTTGATGGGGTTGAGCTTGGGGAGCTGGTTGAGGAGCCATGAAAAGCCAAACCAGACGTCAGCAGTCATAGATGCGGTCCAGAGCCACACACCGTCGTGATTCTTGTGCTCCACGCGCCACTTGAAGAAGACGACGACGGCGACCAAGCGCACGAGCATCAAGAACCTGTTATTACAGAAAGATAATATTATTCACAAGTGCAGGATTGTGAAATCCTTCATTGAATCATAGTTCTCAATTCATCCTATACATAGTGAGCGTTGGTTTCGCAAAGCTTTGTAAATGTTGACCAAATTCATGCAATTCCTCTGGTCCAAACCACGATACTTACTTTGGATGGGATTGGGTGGAGTAAAAGATTATCTATATGTTAAATATATAATGTATCGTATATATACCATACAAAAATATATTTCATTGATGAATTTTGATATTGATTTTGTATTCTAGACATGGACAACTGTTTCTACAAACTTGGTCAAAGTATGACCTTTAAAAAAAAATCAAACGCGCACTATGTTTATTACGGGACAGAGGTATAGTAGTAGTGTGAAAACCAGCATGTGGAATGATCATCAACCTGTAAGGGTGCAGGATGCTTTCCTTGACCTTCATGGTCCGGAACAGCAGAGGCCGGTTGCGGTCATCGCCGGACATGCCTCCCTCATCCGCGGCAACCCACACGTCGTCCTTTGCGCCAAGGCCCCGTTTGGCCACGGGGGAGTCCGCCGCGACAGAGACGGCAACGGCGTCGCCATCCGGGACGTCGACGCGGAGGGCGTTGGATCTGCGAGTGACTGCCGCGGCCATCGTGTAAGCCAAGGTGGCCGATGTTGGTGTACGCACGCACACGCCCCGATGCTCGTATGTTCGTGTCTTGGGGATGCGTGTCCGTTGGGGGCTTATATACCGCGTGGGCAGCCGCTTCCGCATGGTCAAATGCTAGTGCTAGCTCCTCCTCGTTGAAGCACGGTTAGCTCCTCGTCGTCGTCGTCGTTGTCGTCGTCGTCGTTGCTATGATAAACCATCGGCCGCCACTTCGGCAGTTCCGCATGGTCAACTGCGGCAAGGAAAGGATCGTATTCTGAGGTCCGGCCGATCAAATACAACCGGCCGGCGGAAGCTCACCTGCTGCTACTTATAAGCAAAAGTATATTTCATGTCTACATCGATCGTTAGAGAAGGCGTGTATGCTTGCACTAGTAAGAGTATATCAAGTGAAGATGTGGTGAAAAGGACGGAGGGAAAGGTACGGGAGAACATAATGTTTTGAATGTGTGTGCGCATGAATCAGCCGGCGACAGGTCTATGGATGGATGCTCTACCGCTGGGCATGACCGCTTTACTTTCCTCAATCAGCACTTGTTCGCTTTGCTCGGCTCACATATTACTTTTGAGATTGTTTAAAACGGGTGCGTCTGCGCTCTTTCCTCTCCCCGCTTTCCTTTTTCTTTCTCTTCAGCGTCTGTATCCTCGTGTGGATAGTCAAGTTGGCCGGTGTTGTCTTGTGTGGGCTGTTTCGACTGTTTTAGCCCGGTTTTCGATATATTAATTGGCAACTCTCCTCTTCTTTTTAATGAATCCAGATCCTCTGGAGCCGACTTTAAAAAAAGGCAATGCTTCTCCCACACCCCCACTTTCCAGTGACAAAGGGTCTGGAAATAGTAGTGGCCCACATGATGCCTTTCCAACATGGGGATCCAAAACCTGGATTAGCCAAGAGTGTATTCAATAGTATCTAGCAAAAAATTTCAATCACTGGGTCAACTGTCAAAATAACTTTTACTCCATGAGGCAATGAGGGTCAAATTAAAATCCCTAAGATTTGGTACTCGCGTACCTCCGAAAGATTTCTTCTTGGACACAAGCCCCAAGATTTTTTTTCAAAACTATGTTATTTTTTGTAGCAATTTCAGAAACTATAGCATAGAATGAAAAAAACGCAAAACTATTAGCCCGTCGGCCAGGAGTGGGCTGAAAAGGCAGTTTTCGGCCAGGGTGTGGCCGAAGTAGGCTTTTCGGCCGCGCTTGGGCCGAAAACTCGCTGTTGGCGGGGGCCCGGCCGAAAATAGTAGCTTCGGCTGCTAGGCGGCCGAACTGGGCCGTTTTCGGCCCACCGGTGACCGAAGCTGGCCTTTTCGGCCAGGCTTCGACCGAAGAGGTTTTCGGCCAGGTCTAGGCCGAAAAGGTGCGGATAAGCACCCGTTCGCCCCTGCGCTGCTGTTCTTCGTTTCCTTTTCTCTCTCTCTCTCTCAGTTCTTCTCTGTAGAACTCCCCCCCGTGCCGATCTCCTCCATTTGCCACACATTTGCAAATCCAACCCACAGAATCGGTAGATCATAGCAATCTCCACCGGCCTACGGTGTTATTTTTTGCTATGGGATAGTTTTTGATGTGTTTGGGGAGGAGCAGCCATGGTGGGGAGGAGGAGCCATGGTGGAGAGGAGGACGGGTAGTAGGTGGTGGTGACTAGTAGCAGCAGCTGCAGAGGAGGAGGTGGTGAGGAGGAGGAGCAGGTTGGGGGCTGACCGGAGTTGAACCTCCGGCCGTCGGGGGCGGCGTTGTCGTTCTCCGGTGGTGCAAGTACTTCGCGAGGTGGCCGGTGCCGCTGAGTCAAAGAGAGAAGCAAGAAGCGGACACGCACTTCGAAGGTACAATCACGTCGTCACAAATATTATGTAAATATTAGTGCATAGTTCGTGTAGCGGATAATATTAGTGTTCGTTGTGAATTTCAGTGTTAATTTAATTTAGGAGGCATTTTAGCGCATAGTTCGTGTAGCGAATAATATTAGTGTATATTGTGAATTTTAATGTTAGTATATTTTTGGAGGCATTTTAACGCATAGTTCGTGTAGCGGATAATATTAGTGTATATTGTGATTAATATAGTTTAGTTAGTGTATATAAGTCATATTATGAATTTTAGTGTTAATATATTTTTGGAGGCATTTTAGCGCATAGTTCGTTGTGATTAATGAGAAGATGGCAATGTCTTACAGGTGAAAATGTCTGAATCAGTAAATCTGAATGTTTACTACGGCGCTGGTAATGTTCGATATAATGAGTTGGGGGTTGATCTTAGCGAGTTTAAAAATGGCGTTATGACACTAGCTGACCCGGACAGACTGGACATTAGACAGTTGAAGTACTGGTTGACAACTAGTTTCGGTCTGGATCCTGAAGTATGTTCCGTCAGTATTCATGCATTGTGGACCAAATCTTGTAAAAATGTCAAGTGGGAGTTGATGCCGGTAGATAGGAGCCAGCATTGGTTGTCCCTGTTAAGACGCTGCCGAGACCGAAGAATCCACCCATATGCACTTGTGCAACCTGTGCCGAAGGAGGAGAATACCGTACAACTCCACAGGGGGTATGAACCCGGCCAAGGCAGTGAAGTGGCTAACGAGATTGTTTTATCCGGGTCACAGCCACAAGATGTGGATGCTAGCCAACCGGAGAAAGAGTCAGACTACGTGCCACACAATGTTTGTGGTCCTGATACTGGGCAGAGTAGCCAGTCGATAATATTAGCTGTTTCTGGTTTTGCTGATGGGGATGAGGAAGGGGATGAAATGCAGAGGGTGATGGAGGAAGAGGACGAGGATGGATTGGTGGAGGAACTGGATTCTGAAAATTCTGAGGATGAAGTTGAGGTACCGATTCCTTCTGCATGGGAGCAGGACATATCCACCGGCCTTACGGTGAACGATGGCCATGAGACTCCATGGCAGTATAATATGAACCAAGTACAAATAGGGGCTATGTTTGATACAAAGGAAAAATTGAAGTATGCGGTGATAAAGTGGGCTATGTCTACGCAGAGGGTTTTCAAGACACACATATCAAGTCCAACAAACTATGCCGTGAAATGTGTTGTAACAGGTTGTCTTGGGAAGGTGCACGGTCACGTGCCGAAGTATGACATCCACTGGGTTGTCACCATTGTCGTCCCACATAATTGTGTGAGGACGAACCTGCTGGTGAAGCATCCGAACCTGACTTCAAGTCTCATTGCGCAACTCATGTATACTGAGATAGTAGAGAAGAAAGATATGGAAGCAAAACACATCCAGACAGCAGTGAAGGTCAGATGGAATTATGTCATTGCTTATGGGAAGGCTTGGAGGGCTAAGCAGAAGGCTATGGAGGAAAGGTTTGGGACGTTCTTCGACTCATATGATAATGTTGTCCGTCTCCTGGGCATACTAAAGGAGAGGAATCCCGGCACTTATGTGAACGTACAACACATGAGGTTGCTGAGTATACCAGATTTCAAGGTGTTGAAACGAGTGTTCTTCTCATTTGCTATGTGCATCGAAGCTTTCCGGCATTGTCCTCCTGTTATGTTTGTGGATGGTACATTCCTGACCGGTCAGTATAGAGGGCAAATCCGGACTGCTATTGGTGTGGACGGGAACAATCAAATCATCCCACTTGCCATGGCATTTGTGGAGGGTGAGAACTTTCTCAGCTGGGTTTGGTTCTTCCGCCAAGTGAAAATTGCCATCGTGAAGGACCGACCAAACATGTGTGCATTCATGACAGACATGCTGGTATATTGAAGGCCGTGAAGACACTTCGGAATCCAGCAGATGACGAACCAACACCTTGGAGGGACTTGCAGAGCCGGTGGTGCATGCGCCATCTTGGGGCTAATTTTTTCTCACAGTTCAAGAACAAGCGGTTGATGAACTTGTTCAAAAAATTATGCAAGCAGAGCCAGCAGCGGAAATACGAATTTATTTGGTCAAAACTAGATGAGTTTACTAAGAAGCAGGTCCGTGCAAGGAAGAAAATGGAAGAAGATCAGGTTAAATTAGCAGCACTCATCGCGGAGCTAGAGGAGCCAGTTGGTCTTTGTGACTTGCCAGCAATTGACCCTCCTAATACTAAGAGAAAGAAGGGAAGGGCAATAAAGAATTTTTCTGAGTGGATAGAGAAAGAGCCTCCAATGAATTGGTCTTTGCTGCATGACACACATGGAGCTAGGTATGGCCACATGACAACCAATCTTGCAGAGGTGTATAACTTTGTGCTGAGAGGGAATAGAGCATTGCCACTCACAGCTATTGTGGAGGCTGTATTCCATGGCACTTTGAGATATTTCAGAAAAAGGCACGAGTTAGCAAAGAAGCATATTGAAGATAATCAGAACACACCTTATTGTAGCCGTGTCATGGAATACATGGCAAAGAAGATAGAGAAAGCAAAGAAGCACAATGTCAGACTCATAGGGAATCAAGAAAGGAGGTATGAGGTTCAGCTTCCTACCGATGGTTTTGGTTCTGGAAATGAGGTGAAGACACACGAGGTAAAAATTGGAACGGAATTTTATCCAACGTGTGAGTGTACATGCAACAAACCGAAGTTGCTGCACCTACCTTGCTCTCATGTGTTGGCTGCCTGTGGCCAGATTTAGTTGGATGCTATATCCTTCGTGTCCCCATACTATTTAAAAGAGGCAGTGCTCAACACCTGGACAGGCGAGATGACAGGGTTTAGAGTCGTTGGCAATTTCAACAAGGTAAACGACGGTGAGAGAGTATACATCCCGCATCCAGACCTTCGGCGAACAAGTAGGGGCAGACGAAAGGCCCGTCGCATCCGGAATGATATGGACCAGTCTGAAGCTGGTGGAGCAACCAGACAATGTTTGTTATGCGCGGCTTATGGGCATAGGATGAAATATTGTCCCGACCTGAACAAAGATGGTGCTTCCGCATCGACGAGTGCTTCCACATCGACGGCTGCGACAACAGGAGCAAGAGGCGGACGTGGTCGTGGCAGTCGAGGCCGAAGGGGCGGACGAGGAAGAAATAACTCACAAGCTATATAATGTGCCGTAGTGGGTTTTAATATGTAATATGTCAGGACTATGTTTTAATTTGTAATATGTGAGGACTATGTTTTAATTTGTAATATGTCAAGACTATGTTTTAATATGTAATATGTCAGGACTATGTTTTAATTTGTAATATGTGAGGACTATGTTTTAATATGTAATATGTCAGGACTATGTTTTAATTCGTAATATGTCAGGACTATGTTATAATTTGTAATATGTCATACTATGTTTTATTTGCACCTGAGATTTGTTGTTTGAATTGCAGATATGTCTTCGTATCCGTTGCTTAATGGTAACATCGATAGAAAGCACCGGGGCGCCCTTACGGAAGCGGGCAACAACTTAGACGTGTTGGTCACTCGTACCCCAAAGACTAACTGGCTGATACACGATTCATGGGTTGATAGGTATGTGTGCATATAATGGAGACCATATAATGACTTACTATGTTTGACATACTTTTTATAATTGCTAACAATCTCTTTATTTTGTAGGTTAAGTTGGGCTGGACTTCTATCCTTGGCACGGCTGGTTGAGGGTACATTGGATGAGTGGATTGATGGTCCGGACTTAGATGAGGCAGGTGAACCATTGCAGTTACACAAGAGGCAAGTGAGACGTTTCTCTTACGACAAGTCACTCCTTACCTGCTTAGTAGATAGATGGAGACCAGAAACACATATGTTTCACTTTCCTTGGGGAGAGATGGCGCCTACTTTACAGGATGTGTCTTACTTGTTGGGATTACCTCTGGCCGGTGCTGCCATAGGTCCCTTAGAGGCAGAATCTGGGTGGCAAGCAGCGATGCAGACCCGTTTTTTGGCTGCAGTCCCGACTGCTAGGGCTATAGACAACGATCCTCATGGACCTCTTTTTAGATGGTTGAGCCAGTTTCAGGTAACCATCACGGCCACTTAAACAAATGTTGTTTTTTAGTTGTCTGATGTTCATACAATTATTACGTTTCTATGTAGATTGTCTCGTTAGGACATCCCGACGTTCAGTTGTCGGAGGCTCAGATTGACCGGTCCCTAGAGGCATATATTCTTTGGCTGTTCGGCAAGACAATGTTTACGGAGAACCACGTGACCACTGTCGATGCACGACTCATCGGTATTGCACGAGAGATAGCTAAAGCACGTTGCCCTGCGGATATTCTACAGAGGAGTTTTGGTTCTGCTGTGTTAGCGGCTACGTACAGAGGCCTGTGCAAAGCTTGCTTGTTGAAGTCTAGAAAATCTAGTCTTGTTGGATGTCCATTATTGTTGCAGCTTTGGTCATACGAGAGGTTCCCTATTGGACGACCCTATGTCTACATTGATAAACCTTTTGGTTTGGAGGACTTAGCTGGGACTTATGTGCCTGCTATCGGCGACTTACCTACTATGGGATCTGTTTGGACACGGCAAGAGGTACTTTTATATTAAGTAACAATTAATTCAATTATTTCTTGCCATTCAATAGTATTACTAATGCTTATTTGTTGTCATGCACAGAGACAGTTTGCGCATACTCAGGTTAGGGGATGCTACCCGTCCTTCATGGCGCAGTTTGATAGTTTGCACGAGGATCAAGTTATTTGGGAGCCATACTCGCCTCAGGCTATATCATCGAGGTACCCAGTTGGGATTTCTGGATTGTGCACTAGAGATCGGCACTTTTGGATGACCAAGGCCAAGTTGGTGTTTGACGTGACGGTTGAGGAGATGTCTCTTCATAGGGTGATGAGACAGTTCGGTCTATATCAACAGCCTGAGATTCCAGTTATTCCACACTTGCCAGACCACGTGCACAAGTAAGTACTAATACTATTTTAGTTGGCAGCTTTGCATTCATAATATACCTAATCATGTATCGTGCATGTCAATCTCAGGGACAGTCGCCTAGGAGGAAACAAGTCCATGTCTTATTGGCTTGAGAGCATTACCCCTTACGTTGACGAATGGACTACCGCTGCGACAAATATCTGGGGTGAGGTTCGGCCCTTTAACTGGGAAATGTTCGGGTTGTATCTGCAGCGTTACCGGCATACAACGAGGATCTACTTGGTTCCATCAGCTACTCCTGATCAGATCGAAGCCCCTCTCACCAGCGATATGTACCCAACTGCCTCTGTTGTGGGAACCAGACACCACGCGGTAAATGCCTTGGTTCTCATATGTTAAGTCTTTTGTTAATCTGGACATATTCGCTTGGTTGTCTATTCGTGGTGTCTATCATACAACGAGCATATAATTGGTTCATTCTTTGTGTACAGGGTGACTTGACACTACAGGCGCGAGAGGAGGTTTCCGCTTTAATGCGGCGCTTTCAGAGGGGAGAAACTATCCCACCGCGAGAGGGCGTCTCATGGTTGAGGCGTCTTGATGACAAGCTACGCGAGATTTACGCAACTGTTACATGTAGACGGACTTCGGATGTTGCACTTCCTCCTCCAGCACATCGTCCGCCACGTCCCTCTGTACAACATTCAGAACCATGACCCTCTGTGCACCGTTCAGAACCACGACCCTCTGTGCACCGTGCAGAACCTCATCCTTCACAGCCAGGGAGATCTTCCTGGCATGAGGCACCTCCTTCACAGCCAGGGAGATCTTCCTGGCATGAGCCACCTCCTTCACAGCCAGGGAGCTCTTCCTGGCATGAGCCACCTCCTTCACAGCCAGGGAGATCTTCCTGGCATGAGCCACCTCCTTCACAGCCAGGGAGATCTTCCTGGCATGAGCCACCTCCTTCATAGCCAGGGAGCTCTTCCTGACATGAGCCACCTCCTTCATAGCCAGCGAGCTCTTCCTGGCATGAGCCACCTCCTTCACAGCCAGGGAGCTCTTCCTGGCATCAGCAGATGAATCTAGGTAACACTACTCACTACATTCTTTTGAACAATGTAGTAATCGTTCTTGCATTCTCAGCAGTCACTGATGCTTACTGGTGGTGCTTCGTTCATGCATTTGTATCAATTTTACTTTACCGCAGGCGGCAACCATTCGCAACCGTTCATGCATTCAGAGCAGTCACTGATCCTTAGTGGTGGTGCTTCGTACTTTGAGGGCGACCGCGAGGATGATGACCAAGCTACAAACATTTATGGCTTCTCGCAGACAGTGTTTCACACTCCACCACCACCACCGACGCAGGAGACACAGACCGTGACAGACGAGGTTAACTATGGTCGTGGTTATCGCGAGCCTCGTCCACCTCAGCGCTTATCGCCTTCCGGTCCTCGCCCGAGGAAGACCCAGACTCGTCGTCGTCCCCCGCAGTGATATGCTTATCTATCTATGTATGACTCATTATCTATGTTAGTTTCAGACTATTCGCACTTGCTTCTATGTGATCAGGAGACATATATTGTTTTATGTATGCGAGAGACATATTACTATTAATTCGCATTCTTATTTCAGTTACATTTCCAAATAGACTACAACTGATAATTAAGATACAAGTACATCTGAATTAAACGGTGCGGCTGAACTTGTGCAATACATCTTACATACTACAAAATGAAATTCAGATAGAACATAATGCCCTACAATAATACGATACAAACTAATAATGCAAATACATCTGAATAAAACGGTACAACTGGAATACATCTTACATACTACATGAAGTCATCATCGTCATCCTCTGTTGATGCATCCCTCTTGCCCTTCGACGATGCGCTCCTCTTGCCCTTCGTCGATGCAGAACTCTTGCCCTTGGTCAATACAGAACTCTTGCCCTTCGCGGATGCAGAACTCTTTCCTTTGGACGATGCAGAACTCTTGCCCTTCGACAATGCAGAACCCGGAAGCGGCGGCATGAAGATATCATCGTCGTCCTCGCTCTCCTCAGTCCATAAAAATGGATGCTTTTCTGCAGTCCTTCTGAAAGTTTCACTCTTCGGCTCCACCACCTTCTTCCACCTTTCATGCAACCTAAGAAGTTCTTGACGTACCTCCTCATAGGTCCTTTCAGGCCACCTAGACCTACATAATTGGTGAGCCAACTCATTCATTATGGTGTCACTACCGGTGAGTTCGTCCCATGGAACTATCCTATTGTCCATCCTGAAATCGGTAGCTAGACTCAGCAGAGTGCTACTCATCTCAGGGTGAAAACTACGATCGAATGGATAATGGGACATCTCGACTACACTACACTGGAATGCTTATCCACCTCCGCCTGAAGCGGGTTTTATAGATACAGAGGAGAAAATGGCGGGAAAGAATAACTACGGTATGGTGGGAAAGGGTTGGCGGGAAGGGATTGGCGGGAAAATAAGGCAGGAAGGGATTGGCGGGAAAATAAGGCGGGAACGGATTGGAGGGAAAATAAGGCGGGAACGGATTGCCGGGAAAATAAGGCGGGAACGGATTGGCGGGAAAATAAGGCGGGAAGGGATTGGCGGGGAGGGGTTGGCGAGAGACGGGTGGCGGAAACATATGGCGGGAAGGGGTGGGCGGGAAACGGGTGGCGACAAAATACATTTCAGCATGAGCCATGCAATTTCGGCCTAGGGTTGACCAAAAAGTGACTTTTCGGCCTACACTAGACCAAAAAGTCTATTTCGGCCTAGAGTTGACCAAAAAGTACTACTTCGGCCTAACTGTGGCCGAAAAGTACTACTTCGGCCAAAGAATGGCCGACGGGCTACTAGTTTTGGTTTTTTTCCATTACGTCCTATAGTTTCCGAAATTGCTACAAAAAATAACATAGTTTTGAAAAAAAATCCAAGCCCCAAGTTAGCCAGATGTACTTATGCTCATCTCCAAGATTAACCCCAAAAATGAGGCATCTGGGAGTTAATAACAATAATGGTCCATTTGAAATATTTCGTCATAGACATAAGATAGGCGGGAATACTAGCAATACAAGTACCAAGCAAAATCAGCTTACGCCTATAAGACGGGATTTTACCCAGCCAGCCAGAGATGTTCTTAATAATTCTGTCAACCGCATGTTGTATATCTTCCCTCCTAAGATTTTTATAGTGCAAAGGCACACCCAGGTATTTAAATAAAAATCACCAATTTTGCAGCAACAAATCTAAGCTAAAGAGTTAGCCAAATGATCTTCCTCATTGATAGTATGAAAATCACTTTTATGAAAGTGAATTTTTATACCAAAAAGTTTCTCAAAGCAAGACACAATCCACTTAAGATTCCTAGCATGATCTAGAGAATTATTCAAGAAAAGAACAGTATCATCCGCATATTGGAGACTCACTACACACCCATGAGTAACATTAGGTATTAAACCATCAATGAAATTGTATTAACAATGTTTATTAACATCTTAGAAAAGCCATCAGCAACCAAGTTAAAAGGTATAGGGGAGAGGGGTGTTGGGGAACGTAGTAATTTCAAAAAAAATCATACGCACACGCAAGATCATGGTGATGCATAGCAACGAGAGGGGAGAGTGTGTCTACGTACCCTCGCAGACCGAATGCAGAAGCGTTAGCACAACGCGGTTGATGTAGTCGTACATCTTCACGATCCGACCGATCAAGTACCGAACGTACGTCACTTCCGAGTTCTGCATACGTTCAACTCGATGACGTCCCTTAAACTCCGATTCAGCCGAGTTTTGAGGGAGAGTTCCATCAGCACGACGGCGTGGTGACGCTGATGATATTCTACCAACGCAGGGCTTCGCCTAAGCACCGCTACGATATGACCGAGGAGGATTATGGTGGAGGGGGGCACCGCACACGGCTAAGAGATCCAAGGGATCAATTGTTGTGTCTCTAGGGGGTGCCTCCCTCCCCGTATATAAAGGAGTGGAGGAGGGGGAGGGGGCCGGCCACCCTTGGCGCGCCCCATGAGGAGTCCTACTCCCACCGGGAGTAGGACCCCCCTTCCATGTTGGAGTAGGAGAGGAGAGGGAAGGAGAAAGAGGAAGAAAGAAAAGGGGGGGGGGCGCCCCCCTTCCTTGTCCAATTCAGACTTGGGAGGGGAGGGGCGCATGGCTGCCCCTTGGCTGCCTCTCCTCTTTCACCAATTGGGCCGATGAGGCCCAATAACCTCTGGGGGGGGTCCGGTAACCCCCCGGTACTCCGGTATATATCCGATAACCCCCGGAACCATTCCGGTGTCTGAATATAGTCGTCCAATATATCAATCTTCATGTCTCGACCATTTCAAGACTCCTCGTCATGTCTGTGATCACATCCGGGACTCCGAACTACCTTCGGCACATCAAAACACATAAACTCATAATACAACCGTCATCGAACTTTAAGCGTGCGGACCCTACGGGTTTGAGAACTATGTAGACATGACTGAGACACGTCTCCGGTCAATAACCAATAGCGGAACCTGGATGCTCATATTGGATCCTACATATTCTTAGAAGATCTTTATCGGTCAAACCGCATAACAACATACGTTGTTCCCTTTGTCATCGGTATGATACTTGCCCGAGATTCGATCGTCGGTATCTCAAAACCTAGTTCAATCTCATTACCGACAAGTCTCTTTACTCGTTCCGTAATACATCATCCCGCAACTAACTCATTAGTTGCAATGCTTGCAAGGCTTAAGTGACGTGTATTACCGAGTGGGCCCAGAGATACCTCTTCGACAATCGGAGTGATAAATCCTAATCTTGAAACACGCCAACCCAACAAGTACCTTTGGAGACACCTGTAGAGCACCTTTATAATCACCCAGTTACGTTGTGACATTTGGTAGCACACAAAGTGTTCCTCCGGTAAACAGGAGTTGCATAATCTCATAGTCACATGAACATGTATAAGTCATGAAGAAAGCAATAGCAACAAACTAAACGATCAAGTGCTAAGCTAATGGAATGGGTCAAGTCAATCACATCATTCTCCTAATGATCTGATCCCGTTAATCAAATGACAACTCTTTGTCTATGGCTAGGAAACATAACCATCTTTGATCAACGAGCTAGTCAAGTAGAGGCATACTAGTGACACTCTGTTTGTCTATGTATTCACACATGTATCATGTTTTCGGTTAATACAATTCTAGCATGAATAATAAACATTTATCGTGATATAAGGAAATGAATAATAACTTTATTATTGCCTCTAGGGCATATTTCCTCTAGGGCAAGCTATTCATTCTACTGTGACACCTATTCATTCTCTCTAACCCTAGCAAGCTGAAATCCCATTTACTAAGTTTGCTAACCCATGCTTAGATGAGTTTGATAAATTTATGGCTAAGCAAGAAGATTTTAATGCTTATTTTGGTAGACAATTGAAATACAATTCAAATATGCTTGAACACTTGGGTGATTATATGGCTAATGTCAAAGGTGAACTTAAACTTATTAGTAAACATGCTTCTATGGTTACCACTCAAGTAGAACAAGTACTTAAGGCTCAAAATGATTTACTCAATGAATTGAATAGTAAGGATAATGATAATGCTGTTAGAGTTATGAGTAGAGGTGGTAAAATGACTCAGGAACCTTTCTATCCTGAAGGCCATTCTAAGAGAATTGAGCAAGATTCTCAGAGAAATAATATAGATGCACCTAGTCCTTCTAAAAGGAAGAAAAAGAAAAATGATAGGACTTTATATGCTTCTAGTGAACCTATTACTGAAACACCTGAGAATCCAAATGATATTTCTATCTCTGATGCTGAAACACAATCTGGTATAGAACCTGAAACTAGTGATAATGTTAATGATAATGTTCATGATGATGCTCAACCTAGTGATGATAATGATATAGAAATTGAACCTGCTGTTGATCTTGATAACCCACAATCAAAGAATCAACTTATGATAAGAAAGACTTTGTTGCTAGGAAACACAGTAAGGAAAGAGAGCCTTGGGTTCAAAAACCCATGCCTTTTCCTCCCAAACCATCCAAGAAAAAGGATGATGAGGATTTTGAGCGCTTTGCTGAAATGATTAGACCTATCTTTTTGCGTATGCGATTAACTGATATGCTTAAAATGAATCCTTATGCTAAGTACATGAAAGATAAATTTACTAATAAAAGGAAGATACCGGAAGCTGAAATTTCCACCATGCTTGCTAATTATACTTTTAAGGGTGGAATACCAAAGAAACATGGAGATCCCGGTGTACCAACTATACCATGCTCCATTAAAAGAAACTATGTTAAAACTGCTTTATGTGATCTTGGAGCCGGTGTTAGTGTTATGCCTCTCTCTTTATATCGTAGACTTGATATGAATAAGTTGACACCTACTGAAATATCTTTGCAAATGGCTGATAAATCAACTGCTATACCTGTCTGAAGGAAATATGCCCTAGAGGCAATAATAAAGTTATTATTTATTTCCTTATAATCATGATAAATATTTATTATTCATGCTAGAATTGTATTGACCAGAAACATAATACATGTGTGAATACATAGACAAACAAAGTGTCACTAGTATGCCTCTACTTGACTAGCTCGTTAATCAAAGATGGTTATGTTTCCTAACCATGAACAATGAGTTGTTATTTGATTAACGGGATCACATCATTAAGAGAATGATCTGATTGACATGACCCATTTCATTAGCTTAGCACCCGATCGTTTAGTATGTTGCTATTGCTTTCTTCATGACTTATACATGTTCCTATGACTATGAGATTATGCAACTCCCGTTTGCCGGAGGAACACTTTGGGTGCTACCAAACGTCACAACATAACTGGGTGATTATAAAGGAGCATTACAGGTGTCTCCAAAGGTATATGTTGGGTTGGCGTATTTCGAGATTAGGATTTGTCACTCCGATTGTCGGAGAGGTATCTCTGGGCCCTCTCGGTAATGCACATCACTTAAGCCTTGCAAGCATTGCAACTAAATGAGTTAGTTGCGGGATGATGTATTACAGAACGAGTAAAGAGACTTGCCGGTAACGAGATTGAACTAGGTATTGGAATACCGACGATCGAATCTCGGGCAAGTAACATACCGATGACAAAGGGAACAACGTATGTTGTTATGCGATCTGACCGACAAAGATCTTCGTAGAATATGTAGGAGCCAATATGGGCATCCAGGTCCCGCTATTGGTTATTGACCGGAGACGTGTCTCGGTCATGTCTACATTGTTCTCGAACCCGTAGGGTCCGCACGCTTAAGGTTACGATGACAGTTATATTATGAGTTTATGCATTTTGATGTACCGAAGGTTGTTCGGAGTCCCGGATGTGATCACAGACATGACGAGGAGTCTCGAAATGGTCGAGACATAAAGATTGATATATTGGAAGCCTATGTTTGGATATCGGAAGTGTTCCAGGTGAAATCGGGATTTTACCGGAGTACCGGGAGGTTACCAGAACCCCCCAGGAACCATATGGGCCTTGATGGGCCTTAGTGGAAAGGAGAAAGGGGCAGCCCAAGGTGGCCGCGCGCCTCCCCCCTTCCCCTAGTCCTATTAGGACTAGGAGAGGTGGCCGGCCCCCCTCTCTCTCTTTCCCCCCTCAAGGAGTCCTATTCCAACTAGGATTAGGGGGGGGGGATCCTACTCCCAGAGGGAGTAGGACTCTCCTGGCGCGCCTCCTATGGCCGGCCAGCCTCCCCCCTCTAGTCCTTTATATACTGAGGCAGAGGCACCCCAGAAACACACAAGTTGATCCACGTGATCTATTCCTTAGCCGTGTGCGATGCCCCCTGCCACCATAGTCCTCGATAATACTGTAGCGGAGTTTAGGCGAAGCCCTGTTGCTGTAGTGCATCAAGATCGTCACCACGCCGTCGTGCTGACGGAACTCTTCCTCGACACTTTGCTGGATCGGAGTCCAGGGATCGTCATCGAGCTGAACGTGTGCTCGAACTCGGAGGTGCCGTAGTTTCAGTGCTTGATCGGTTGGATCGTGAAGACGTACGACTACTTCCTCTACGTTGTGTCAGCGCTTCCGCAGTCGGTCTGCGTTGGGTACGTAGACAATACTCTCCCCTCTCGTTGCTATGCATCACATGATCTTGCGTGTGCGTAGGAAATTTTTTGAAATTACTACGAAACCCATCAGTGGCATCCGAGCCTAGGTTATTTATGTTGATGTTATATGCACGAGTAGAACACAAGTGAGTTGTGGGCGATATAAGTCATACTGCCTACCAGCATGTCATACTTTGGTTCGGCGGCATTGTTGGACGAGACGACCCGGACCAACCTTACGCGTACGCTTACGCGATACTGGTTCCCCCGACGTGCTTTGCACATAGGTGGCTTGCGGGCGACTGTCTCTCCAACTTTAGTTGAACCGAGTATGGCTACGCCCGGTCCTTGCGAAGGTTAAAACGGAGTCTATTTGATAAACTATCGTTGTGGTTTTTGATGCGTAGGTGAGATTGGTTCTTGCTTAAGCCCGTAGCAGCCACGTAAAACTTGCAACAACAAAGTAGAGGACGTCTAACTTGTTTTTGCAGGGCATGTTGTGATGTGATATGGTCAAGACATGATGCTGAATTTTATTGTATGAGATGATCATGTTTTATAACCGAGTTATCGGCAACTGGCAGGAGCCATATGGTTGTCGCTTTATTGTATGCAATGAAATCGCGATGTAATGCTTTACTTTATTACTAAGCGGTAGTGATAGTCGTGGAAGCATAAGCTTGGCAAGACGACAACGATGCTACGATGGAGATCAAGGTGTCACGCCGGTGACGATGGTGATCACGACGGTGCTTCGGAGATGGAGATCACAAGCACAAGATGATGATGGCCATATCATATCACTTATATTGATTGCATGTGATGTTTATCCTTTTTATGCATCTTATCTTGCTTTGATTGACGGTAGCATTATAAGATGATCTCTCACTAAATTATCAAGAAGTGTTCTCCCTGAGTATGCGCCGTTGCGAAAGTTCTTCGTGCTGAGACACCACGTGATGATCTTGTGTGATAGGTTCTAAGTTCAAATACAACGGGTGCAAAACAGTTGCACACGTGGAATACTCAGGTTATACTTGACGAGCCAAGCATATACAGATATGGCCTCGGAACACAGAGACCGAAAGGTCGAGCGTGAATCATATAGTAGATATGATCAACATAACGATGTTCACCATTGAAAACTACTCCATCTCACTTGATGATCGGTTATGGTTTAGTTGATTTGGATCACGTAATCACTTAGAGGATTAGAAGGATGTCTATCTAAGTGGGAGTTCTTTAATTAACTTGATTAACTGAACTTAAATTTATCATGAAACTTAGTACCTGATTAGTATCTTGCTTGTTTATGTTTGATTGTAGATAGATGGCTCGTGCTGTTGTTCCGTTGAATTTTAATGCGTTCCTTGAGAAAGCAAAGTTGAAAGATGATGGTAGCAATTACACGGACTGGGTCCGTAACTTGAGGATTATCCTCATTGCTGCACAGAAGAATTACGTCCTGGAAGCACCGCTGGGTGCCAGGCCTGCTGCAGGAGCAACGCCGGATGTTATGAACGTCTAGCAGAGCAAAGCTAATGACTACTCGATAGTTCAGTGCGCCATGCTTTACGGCTTAGAATCGGGACTTCAACGACGTTTTGAACGTCATGGAGCATATGAGATGTTTCAGGAGTTGAAGTTAATATTTCAAGCAAATGCCCGGATTGAGAGATATGAAGTCTCCAATAAGTTCTATAGCTGCAAGATGGAGGAGAACAGTTCTGTCAGTGACCATATACTCAAAATGTCTGGGTATAATAATCACTTGATTCAATTGGGAGTTAATCTTCCAGATGATAGCGTCATTGATAGAATTCTTCAATCACTGCCACCAAGCTACAAGAGCTTCGTGATGAACTATAATATGCAAGGGATGAACAAGACTATTCCCGAGCTCTTCGCGATGCTGAAAGCTGCGGAGGTAGAAATCAAGAAGGAGCATCAAGTGTTGATGGTCAACAAGACCACTAGTTTCAAGAAAAAGGGCAAAGGGAAGAAGAAGGGGAACTTCAAAAAGAGCGGCAAGCAAGTTGCTACTCAAGAGAAGAAACCCAAACCTGGACCTAAGCCTGAAACTGAGTGCTTCTATTGCAAGCAGACTGGTCACTGGAAGCGGAACTGCCCAAGTATTTGGCGGATAAGAAGGATGGCAAGGTGAACAAAGGTATATGTGATATACATGTTATTGATGTGTACCTTACTAATGCTCGCAGTAGCACCTGGGTATTTGATACTGGTTCTGTTGCTAATATTTGCAACTCGAAACAGGGACTACGGATCAAGCGAAGATTGGTTAAGGACGAGGTGACGATGCGCGTGGGAAACGGTTCCAAAGTCGATGTGATCGCAGTCGGCACGCTACCTCTACATCTACCTTCGGGATTAGTATTAGACCTAAATAATTGTTATTTGGTGCCAGCGTTAAGCATGAACATTATATCTGGATCTTGTTTGATGCGAGACAGTTATTCATTTAAATCAGAGAATAATGGTTGTTCTATTTATATGAGTAATATCTTTTATGGTCATGCACCCTTGAAGAGTGGTCTATTCTTGTTGGATCTCGATAGTAGTAACACACATATTCATAATGTTGAAGCCAAAAGATGCAGAGTTGATAATGATAGTGCGACTTATTTGTGGCACTACCGTTTAGGTCATATCGGTCTAAAGCGCATGAAGAAACTCCATTCTGATGGACTTTTGGAACCACTTGATTATGAATCACTTGGTACTTGCGAACCGTGCCTCATGGGCAAGATGACCAAAACGCCGTTCTCCGGTACTATGGAGAGAGCAACAGATTTGTTGGAAATCATACATACAGATGTATGTGGTCCGATGAATATTGAGGCTCCTGGCGGATATCGTTATTTTCTCACCTTCACAGATGATTTAAGCAGATATGGGTATATCTACTTAATGAAACATAAGTCTGAAACATTTGAAAAGTTCAAAGAATTTCAGAGTGAAGTTGAAAATCATCGTAACAAGAAAATAAAGTTTCTACGATCTAATCGTGGAGGAGAATATTTGAGTTATGAGTTTGGTGTACATTTGAAAATTTGTGGAATAGTTTTGCAACTCATGCCACCCGGAACACCTCAGCGTAATGGTGTGTCCGAACGTCGTAATCGTACTTTACTGGATATGGTGTGATCTATGATGTCTCTTACAGATTACCGCTATCGTTTTGGGGATGCGCTCTAGAGACAGCCGCATTCACGTTAAATAGGGCACAATCAAAATCTGTTGAGACGACACCTTATGAACTGTGGTTTGGCAAGAAACCAAAGTTGTCGTTTCTAAAAGTTTGGGGCTGCGATGCTTATGTGAAAAAGCTTCAAGCTGATAAGCTCGAACCCAAATCGGAGAAATGTGTCTTCATAGGATATCCAAAGGAAACTATTGGATACACCTTCTATCACAGATCCGAAGGCAAGACTTTTATTGCTAAATTCGGAAACTTTCTGGAGAAGGAGTTTCTCTCGAAAGAAGTGAGTGGGAGGAAAGTAGAACTTGACGAGGTAACTGTACCTACTCCCTTATTGGAAAGTAGTACATCACAGAAAACTGTTTCTATGACACCTACACCAGTTAGTGAGGAAGCTAATGATGATGATCATGAAACTTCAGAACAAGATACTACTGAACCTCGTAGATCAACCAGAGTAAGATCCGCACCAGAGTGGTACAGTAATCCCGTTCTGGAAGTCATGCTACTAGATCATGATGAACCTACGAACTATGAAGAAGCGATGGTGAGCCCAGATTCCGCAAAGTGGCTTGAAGCCATGAAATCTGAGATGGGATCCATGTATGAGAACAAAGTGTGGACTTTGGTTGACTTGCCCGATGATCGGCAAGCAATTGAGAATAAATGGATCTTCAAGAAGAAGACTGACGCTGATGGTAATATTACTGTCTACAAAGCTCGACTTGTCGCAAAAGGTTTTCAGCAAGTTCAAGGGATTGACTACGATGAGACCTTCTCACCCGTAGCGATGCTTAAGTCTGTCCGAATCATGTTAGCAATTGCCGCATTTTATGATTATGAAATTTGGCAGATGGATGTCAAAACTGTATTCCTGAATGGATTTCTGGAAGAAGAGTTGTATATGATGCAACCAGAAGGTTTTGTCGATCCAAAGGGAGCTAACAAAGTGTGCAAGCTCCAGCGATCCATTTATGGACTGGTGCAAGCCTCTCGGAGTTGGAATAAACGTTTTGATAGTGTGATCAAAGCATTTGGTTTTATACAGACTTTTGGAGAAGCCTGTATTTACAAGAAAGTGAGTGGGAGCTCTGTAGCATTTCTAATATTATATGTGGATAACATATTGTTAATTGGAAATGATATAGAATTTCTAGATAGCATAAAGGGATACATGAATAAGAGTTTTTCAATGAAAGACCTCGGTGAAGCTGCTTACATATTAGGCATTAAGATCTGTAGAGATAGATCAAGACGCTTAATTGGACTTTCACAAACAACATACCTTGACAAAATTTTGAAGAAGTTCAAAATGGATCAAGCAAAGAAAGGATTCTTGCCTGTGTTACAAGGTGTGAAATTGAGTAAGACTCAATGCCCGACCACTGCAGAAGATAGAGAGAATATGAAAGATGTTCCCTATGCATCAGCGATAGGATCTATCATGTATGCAATGCTGTGTACTAGACCTGATGTGTGCCTTGCTATAAGTCTAGCAGGGAGGTACCAAAGTAATCCAGGAGTGGATCACTGGACATCGGTCAAGAACATCCTGAAATACCTGAAAAGGACTAAGGATATGCTTCTCGTATATGGAGGTGACAAAGAGCTCGTCGTAAAAGGTTACGTTGATGCAAGCTTTGACACTGATCCAGACGATTCTAAATCGCAAACTGGATACGTGTTTACATTAAACGGTGGAGCTGTCAGTTGGTGCAGTTCTAAACAAAGCGTCGTAGCGGGATCTACATGTGAAGCAGAGTACATAGCTGCTTCGGAAGCAGCAAACGAAGGAGTCTGGATGAAGAAGTTCATATCCGATCTAGGTGTCATACCTAGTGCATCGGGTCCAATGAAAATCTTTTGTGACAATACTGGTGCAATTGCCTTGGCGAAGGAATCCAGATTTCACAAGAGAACCAAGCACATCAAGAGACGCTTCAATTCCATCCGGGATCTAGTCCAGGTGGGAGACATAGAGATTTGCAAGATACATACGGATCTGAATGTTGCAGACCCATTGACTAAGCCTCTTCCACGAGCAAAACATGATCAGCACCAAGGCTCCATGGGTGTTTGAATCATTACAGTGTAATCTAGATTATTGACTCTAGTGCAAGTGGGAGACTGAAGGAAATATGCCCTAGAGGCAATAATAAAGTTATTATTTATTTCCTTATAATCATGATAAATGTTTATTATTCATGCTAGAATTGTATTAACCAGAAACATAATGCATGTGTGAATACATAGACAAACAAAGTGTCACTAGTATGCCTCTACTTGACTAGCTCGTTAATCAAAGATGGTTATGTTTCCTAACCATGAACAATGAGTTGTTATTTGATTAACGGGATCACATCATTAAGAGAATGATCGGATTGACATGACCCATTCCATTAGCTTAGCACCCGATCGTTTAGTATGTTGCTATTGCTTTCTTCATGACTTATACATGTTCCTATGACTATGAGATTATGCAACTCCCGTTTGCCGGAGGAACACTTTGGGTGCTACCAAACGTCACAACTTGACTGGGTGATTATAAAGGAGCATTACAGGTGTCTCCAAAGGTAGATGTTGGGTTGGCGTATTTCGAGATTAGGATTTGTCACTCCGATTGTCGGAGAGGTATCTCTGGGCCCTCTCGGTAATGCACATCACTTAAGCCTTGCAAGCATTGCAACTAAATGAGTTAGTTGCGGGATGATGTATTACAGAACGAGTAGAGAGACTTGCCGGTAACGAGATTGAACTAGGTATTGGAATACCGACGATCGAATCTCGGGCAAGTAACATATCGATGACAAAGGGAACAACTTATGTTGTTATGCGGTCTGACCGATAAAGATCTTCGTAGAATATGTAGGAGCCAATATGGGCATCCAGGTCCCGCTATTGGTTATTGACCGGAGACGTCTCTCGGTCATGTCTACATTGTTCTTGACCCCGTAGGGTCCGCACGCTTAAGGTTACGATGACAGTTATATTATGAGTTTATGCATTTTGATGTACCGAAGGTTGTTCGGAGTCCCGGATGTGATCACGGACATGACGAGGAGTCTCGAAATGGTCGAGACATAAAGATTGATATATTGGAAGCCTATGTTTGGATATCAGAAGTGTTCCGGGTGAAATCAGGATTTTACCGGAGTACCGGGAGGTTACCGGAACCCCCCAAGAACCATATGGGCCTTGATGGGCCTTAGTGGAAAGGAGAAAGGGGCAGCCCAAGGTGGCCGCACGCCTCCCCCTTCCCCTAGTCCTATTAGGACTAGGAGAGGTGGCCGGCCCCCCTCTCTCTCTTTCCCCCCTCAAGGAGTCCTATTCCAACTAGGATTGGGGGGGAATCCTACTCCCAGAGGGAGTAGGACTCTCCTGGCGCGCCTCCTATGGCCGGCCAGCCTCCCCCCTCTAGTCCTTTATATACTGCGGCAGAGGCACCCCAGAAACACACAAGTTGATCCACGTGATCTATTCCGTAGCCGTGTGCAGTGCCCCCTGCCACCATAGTCCTCGATAATACTGTAGCGGAGTTTAGGCGAAGCCCTGCTGCTGTAGTGCATCAAGATCGTCACCACACCATCGTGCTGATGGAACTCTTCCTCGACACTTTGCTGGATCGGAGTCCGGGGATCGTCATCGAGATGAACGTGTGCTCGAACTCGGAGGTGCCGTAGTTTCGGTGCTTGATCGGTTGGATCGTGAAGACGTACGACTACTTCCTCTACGTTGTGTCAGCGCTTCCGCAGTCGGTCTGCGTTGGGTACGTAGACAACACTCTCCCCTCTCATTGCTATGCATCACATGATCTTGCGTGTGTGTAGGAAATTTTTTGAAATTACTACGAAACCCATCACTGTCGGTATTTGTGAGGATGTGCCTGTTGTAGTTGCAAATGTTACTATTTTAACGGACTTTGTTATTATTGATATTCCCGAGGACGATAGTATGTCTATTATTCTTGGAAGACCCTTTTTGAATACTGCAGGGGCTGTTATTGATTGCACTAAAGGCAATGTCACTTTTCATGTTAATGGTAATGAGCATACGATACACTTTCTGAGGAAACAACCTCAAGTTCAAAGTATCAATTCTATTGGAAAAATTCCATCGATTATATTTGGAGGTTTTGAATTTCCTCTTCCTACTATCAAGAAGAAATATGATATTCTTATTATTGGGGATGTGCATATCCCCGTTGAATTAACATAGTGTTATTCAAAATTTCTCCGGTTCCATGGTATTCCGAATGAGTTCGTTAACAAGACTTGATCAACCTTGTTAGTGGATTCCTTTTGATGAGCATGAGATGATGAAACTAGAAGGCACAACCTTCTGTAGCCTCCTCTTACTTTCTGTTATTATATTAAATAAAATAAAAATAGTATTTTTTATGTCTGTTATCTGATTCATCCATGCAATATAAAAATACCCCGAAAATAAAATTTCTCCAACTGTCTTGTTTGATCTTTATGAAAATTCTTACACTATGGACTTAGAGGATTTTACTACTGCTTGCAAACTTCCACAACGGGGTAGTGTCAGGGAACCTCGCAAATCTGAATTTAGAGATTTTCTTGCTAGTATAACTGTGGGGGAATCTAGAGATATAACACAAGCTACCATAGGGAGCATTCATTTTCCTGCTATACATTATTTTGCTCTCTTCACAGGTAGATGCATTAACGGTAAAGATGAAGCATGTCACATGTGTGTGCCCGATCTCAGTATTCTTAGGAGTGCTGTGTTGGGAGATGAATCTTATAATTTGGGAGCCATTGTTGCACGTAGGTTGCATCTGAATAGATTTAATGGAGATTTCTTTGGTGGAATTTATGCAACCCGCTTAGCTGATTTTCTTGGTGTAACTATACGTAATGATGATATTGAATTACCTCCTGCTTACCTAGACTTTAATGCTATGGTTCCCCACTAGTTTATCGAGAGGAATGAATCACCACTCCAGTATCGTTTAATCTTTGACAGATGTCGTGCTGTCTGTATTACTCTCCCTGCTCCTGCCTTCTTTGATTATCAGGCAAAAGTAAGATATGTTATTACCAGAGAGGAGGCAGATGAGTACGAGAGGAGGGTGGAGGCCGCTCGTCGCCACGCTGCAGTTCAGGAGGCGATAGCCGCTGCATCTCAGTACGACCCCAACTATTATTATGTAGACCAAACTCGTAACTCAAATATTCTCCTCCACGATCAGATCGTAGAAACTTTATTTTCTTGTTACGATGATTTTCAACTTCACTCTGAAATTCTTTGAACTTTTCAAATGTTTTAGACTTATGTTTCATTAAGTAGATATACCCATATCTGCTTAAATCATCTGTGAAGGTGAGAAAATAACGATGCCCACCGCGAGCCTCAACAGTCATTGGGCCACATACATCAGTATGTATGATCTCCAACAAATCGGTTGCTAGCTCCATAGTTCCGGAGAATGGCGTTTTAGTCATCTTACCCATGAGGCATGGTTCGCAAGTACCAAGTGATTCATAATCAAGTGATTCCAAAAGTCCATTGGTATGGAGTTTCTTCATGCGCTTTATACCAATATGACCCAAACGGTAGTGCCACAAATAAGTTGCACTATCATTATCAACTCTGCATCTTTTGGCTTCAACATTATTAATATGTGTATCACTTCTATCGAGATTCATCAACAATAGACCACTCTTTAAGGGTGCATGACCATAAAAGATATTACTCATATAAATAGAACAACCATTATTCTCAGATTTAAATGACTAGCCATCTCACATTAAACAAGATCCAGATATAATGTTCATGCTCAACGCTGGCACCAAATAACAATTATTTAGGTCTAAAACTAATCCCGAAGGTATATGTAGAGGTAGCGTGCCGACGGCGATCACATCAACTTTGGAACCATTTCCCACGCGCATCGTCACCTCGTCCTTAGCCAGTGTTTGCTTAATCGGTAGTCCTTGTTTCGAGTTGCAAATATTAGCAACAAAACCAGTATCAAATACCCAGGTGCTACTGCGAGCTCTGGTAAGGTACACATCAATAACATGTATATCACATATACCTTTGTTCACCTTGCCATCCTTCTTATCCGCCAAATACTTGGGGCAGTTCTGCTTCCAGTGACCAGTCTGTTTGCAGTAGAAGCACTCAGTCTCAGGCTTAGGTCCAGACTTGGGTTTCTTCTCCTGAGCAGCAACAAGTTAGACGTCCTCTACTTTGTTGTTGCAAGTTTTACGTGGCTGCTACGGGCTGAGCAAGAACTGTTCTTACCTACTCATGAAAACCACAATGATAGTTCGTCAAGTTAGTGTTGTTTTAACCTTCTCAAGGACCGGGCGTAGCCACACTTGGTTCAACTAAAGTTGGAGAAACTGACACCCGCTAGCCACCTGTGTGCAAAGCACGTCGGTAGAACCAGTCTCGCGTAAGCGTACGCGTAATGTCGGTCTGGGCCGTTGATACGTCTCCGTCGTATCTACTTTTCCAAATACTTTTGCCCTTGTTTTGGACTCTAACTTGCATGATTTGAATGGAACTAACCCGGACTGACGTTGTTTTCACAAGAATTGCTATGGTGTTATTTATGTGCAGAAACAAAAATTCTCGGAATGACCTGAAACTTTACGGAACATCTATTTGGAAATAATAAAAAATTCTTGCAAACGATGAAGACCAGGGGGCCCACCACCTGTCCACGAGGGTGGGACGCGCCTGCCCCCCTAGGGCGTGCCCCCGTTACTCGTGGGCCCCCTGGAGATCCTCCGACCTCAACTCCAACTCTATATATTTGGTTTTGGAGAGAGAGAAATCAGAGAGAAGAATTCATTGCATTTTACGATACGAAGCCGCCGCCAAGCCCTAAAACCTCTCAGGAGGGCTGATCTGTAGTCCATTCGGGGCTTCGGAGAGGGGAATCCGTCGCCATCGTCATCATCAACCATCCTCCATCACCAATTTCATGATGCTCACCACTGTGCGTGAGTCATTCCATCGTAGGCTTGCTGGACGGTGATGGGTTGGATGAGATCTATCATGTAATCGAGTTAGTTTTGTTAGGGTTTGATCCCTAGTATCCACTATGTTCTGAGATTGATGTTGCTATGACTTTGCTATGCTTAATGCTTGTCACTAGGGCCCGAGTGCCATGATTTCAGATCTGAACCTATTATGTTTTCATCAATATATGAGAGTTCTTGATCCTATCTTGCATGTCTATAGTCACCTATTATGTGTTATGATCCGTTAACCCTGAAGTGACAATAATCGGGATACTTGCCGGTGATGACCATAGTTTGAGGAGTTCATGTATTCACTATGTGCTAATGCTTTGTTCCGGTACTCTATTAAAAGGAGGCCTTAATATCCGTTAGTTTCCATTAGGACCCTGCTGCCACGGGGGGGTAGGACAAAAGATGTCATGCAAGTTCTTTTCCATAAGCACGTATGACTATATTCGGAATATGTTGGGGAACGCAGCAGAATTTTAAAATTTTCTATGCATCACCAAGATCAATCTATGGAGTCATCTAGCAATGAGGGAGAGGGGAGTGCATCTATGTACCCTTGTAGATCGCGAGTGGAAGCGTTCAAGAGAACAGGGTTGATGGAGTCGTACTCGTCGTGATCCAAATCACCGATGACCTAGCACCGAACGGACGGCACCTCCGCGTTCAACACACGTACGGTTGGGAAGACGTCTCCTCCAACTTGATCCAGCAAGGGGGAAGGAGAGGTTGATGGTGACCCAGCAGCACGACAGTGTGGTGGTGGAAGCAACGGTGATCTCGGCAGGGCTTCGCCAAGCTCAGGGAGAGGGAGAGGTGTCACGGGAGGGAGAGGGAGGCGCCAGGGGCTAGGGTGCGGCTGCCCTCCCTCCCCCCACTATATATAGGACCCCTAGGGGGCGCCGGCCCTAGGAGATGGGATCTCCAAGGGGGGCAGCGGGCAAGGGGGTGGAGTGCCCCCCAAGCCAAGTGGGGCGCCCCCACCCCTAGGGTTTCCAACGTTAGGCGCAGGGGGAGGCCCATGGGGGGCATACCAGCCCACTAGGGGCTGGTTCCCCTCCCACTTCAGCCCATGGGGCCCTCCGGGATAGGTGGCCCCACCCGGTGGACCCCTGGGACCCTTCCGGTGGTCCCGGTACAATACCGATTACCACCGAAACTTTCCCGATGTCCGAAACTTGACTTCCTATATATAAATCTTCACCTCCGGACCATTCCGGAATTCCTCATGACGTCCGGGATCTCATCCGGGACTCTGATCAACTTTCAGGTTACCGTATACTAATATCTCAACAACCCTAGCGTCACCGAACCTTAAGTGTGTAGACCCTACGGGTTCGGGAGACACGCAGACATGACCGAGACGACTCTCCGGTCAATAACCAACAGCGGGATCTGGATACCCATGTTGGCTCCCACATGCTCCTCGATGATATGTCGAGGATTCAATCAATCCCGTATACAATTCCCTTTGTCAATCGGTACGTTACTTACCCGAGACTCGATCGTCCGTATCCCAATACCTCATTCAATCTCGTTGCCGGCAAGTCACTTTACTCGTACCGTAATGCATGATCCTGTGATCAACCACTTGGTCACATTGAGCTCATTATGATGATGCATTACCGAGTGGGCCCAGAGATACCTCTCCGTCATACGGAGTGACAAATCCCAGTCTCGATTTGTGCCAACCCAACAGACACTTTCGGAGATACCAGTAGTGTACTTTTATAGTCACCCAGTTACATTGTGACGTTTGGCACACCCAAAGCACTCTACGGTATCCGGGAGTTGCACGATCTCATGGTCTAAGGAATTGATACTTGACATTCGGAAAAGCTATAGCAAACGAACTACATGATCTTTGAGCTATGCTTTGGATTGGGTCTTGTCCATCACATCATTCTCCTAATGATGTGATCCCGTTATCAATGACATCCAATGTCCATAGTCAGGAAACCATGACTATCTTTTGATCAACGAGCTAGTCAACTAGAGGCTCACTAGGGACGTGTTGTGGTCTATGTATTCACACATGTATTACGATTTCCGGATAACACAATTATAGCATGAACAATAGACAATTATCACGAACAAGGAAATATAATAATAACCATTTTATTATTGCCTCTAGGGCATATTTCCAACAATCTCCCACTTGCACTAGAGTCAATTGTCTAGTTACATTGTGATGAATCGAACACCCATAGTGTCCTGCTGTTGATCATGTTTTGCTCTAGGGAGAGGTTTAGTCAACGGATCTGCCACATTCAGGTCTGTATGTACTTTACAAATATCTATGTCTCCATTTTGAACAGTTTCACGAATGGAGTTGAAGCGACGCTTGATATGCCTGGTCTTTCTGTGAAACCTGGGCTCCTTGGCAAGGGCAATAGCTCCAGTGTTGTCACAGAAGAGAGTCATCGGGCCCGACGCATTGGGAATGACTCCTAGGTCGGTAATGAACTCCTTCACCCATATTGCTTCTTGTGCTACATCCGAGGCTGCCATGTACTCCGCTTCACATGTAGATCCCGCCACAACGCTTTGCTTGCAACTGCACCAGCTTACAGCCCCACCATTCAAAATATACACGTATCCGGTTTCTGACTTAGAGTCATCCAGATCTGTGTCGAAGCTAGCATCGACGTAACCCTTTACGACGAGCTCTTCGCCACCTCCATAAATGAGAAACATGTCCTTAGTCCTCTTTAGGTACTTCAGGATATTCTTGACCGCTATCCAGTGTTCCATGCCGGGATTACTTTGGTACCTTCCTACCAAACTTACGGCAAGGTTTACATCAGGTCTGGTACACAGCATAGCATACATGATAGACCCTAAGGCCGAGGCATAGGGGACGACACTCATATTTTCTCTATCTTCTGCCGTGGTCGGGCATTGAGCCGTGCTCAATCTCATACCTTGCAATACCGGCAAGAACCCCTTCTTTGATTGATCCATATTGAACTTCTTCAATATCTTGTCAAGGTACGTACTCTGTGAAAGACCAATGAGGCGTCTCGATCTATCTCTATAGATCTTGATGCCTAATATCTAAGCAGCTTCTCCAAGATCCTTCATTGAAAACACTTGTTCAAGTAGGCCTTTATGCTTTCCAAGAATTCTATATCATTTCCCATCAACAGTATGTCATCCACATACAATACGAAAAATGCTACAGAGCTCCCATTCACTTTCTTGTAAATGTAGGCTTCTCCTTAAGTCTGGGTAAACCCAAACGCTTTGATCATCTCATCAAAAGGAATGTTCCAACTCCGAGATGCTTGCACTAGCCCATAGATCGAGCGTTGGAGATTGCACACCTTGTCAGCATTCTTAGGATCGACAAAACCTTCCGGCTGCATCATATACAATTCTTCCTGAAGGAAACCATTAAGGAATGCCGTTTTGACGTCCATTTGCCATATCTCATAATCATAGAATGCAGCAATTGATAACATGATTCGGACAGACTTCAGCTTCGCTACGGGCGAGAAAGTCTCATCATAGTCAACTCCTTGAACTTGTCGATAACCCTTAGCGACAAGCCGAGCTTTATAGATGGTTACATTACCATCCGCGTCTGTCTTCTTCTTAAAGATCCATTTATTTTTTGTGGCTCGCCGATCATCGGGCAAGTCAGTCAAAGTCCATACTTCGTTTTCATACATGGATCCTATCTCGGATTTCATGGCTTCCAGCCATTTGTCAAAATCCCGGCCCGCCATCGCTTCCTCATAGTTCGAAGGTTCACCGTTGTCTAACAACATGATTTCCAGGATAGGGTTGCCATACCACTCTGGTGCGGAACGTGTCCTTGTGGACCTACGAAGTTCAGTAGCAACTTGATCTGAAGTTTCATGATCATCATCATTAACTTCCTCTCTAGTCGGTGCAGGCACCTCAGGAACAATTTCCTGAGCTGCGCCACTCTCCGGTTCAAGAGGCACTACTTCATCAAGTTCTACTTTCCTCCCACTTAATTCTTTCGAGAGAAACTCTTTCTCTAGAAAGGATCCATTCTTGGCAACAAAGATCTTGCCTTCGGATCTGAGGTAGAAGGTATACCCAATAGTTTCTTTATGGTATCCTATGAAGACGCACTTTTCCGATTTGGGTTCGAGCTTTTCAGGTTGAAGTTTCTTGACATAAGCATCGCATCCCCAAACTTTTAGAAATGACAGCTTAGGTTTCTTCCCAAACCACAATTCATACGGTGTCATCTCAACGGATTTTGATGGAGCCCTATTTAAAGTGAATGCGGTAGTCTCTAAAGCATAGCCCCAAAATGACAGCGGTAGATCGGTAAGAGACATCATAGATCGCACCATATCCAATAGAGTGATGTAGGATCTAGAAGTAGATGTGTCTAGAGGGGGGTGGTTAGACACTTAATGCTAAAGTTGCAATTTTTAGGCATCTTTGGTTTAAGTGGAGTTTAGGCACAATTTCAACATACACAATACATATCAAGCAAGCATGCAAAGAGTATATGAGCAGCGGAATGTAAAGCATGCAACTTGCAAGAATGTAACGGAAAGGGTTTGGAGAGATCAAACGCAATTTGAGACACGGATGTTTTTCCCGTGGTTCGGATAGGTGGTGCTATCCTACATCCACGTTGATGGAGACTTCAACCCACGAAGGGTAACGGTTGCGCGAGTCCACATAGGGCTCCACCCAAGGGTAACGGTTGCGCGAGTCCACACAGGGCTCCACCCACGAAGGGTCCACGAAGAAGCAACCACCCACAAAGGGTCCACGAAGAAGCAACCTTTTCTATCCCACCATGGCCAACGCCCACACAGGACTTGCCTCACTAGCGGTAGATCTTCACGAAGTAGGCGATCTCCTTGCCCTAACAAACTCCTTGGTTCAACTCCACAATCTTGTCGGAGGCTCCCAAGTGACACCTAGCCAATCTAGGAGACACCACTCTCCAAGAAGTAACAAATGGTGTGTAGGTAATGAACTCCTTGCTCTTGTGCTTCAAATGATAGTCTCCCCAACACTCAACCCTCTCTCATAGGATTTGGATTTGGTGGAAAGAAGATTTGAGTGGAAAGCAACTTGGGAAGGCCAGAGATCAAGATTCATATGGTAGGAATGGAATGTCTTGGTCTCAACACATGAGTAGGTGGTTCTCTCTCAGAACATATGAGTAGGAATGGTGTGTGTGTTCTGATGGCTCTCTCACTTAATGAGAAGGAGGTGGAGGGGTATATATAGCCTCCACACAAAATCCAACCGTTACACAGTTTTCCAATCTCGGTGGGACCGAATAAATAAACTCGGTCTGACCGAAGTAGTAAACCTAGTGACCGTTAGGAGTTTCGGTGGGACTGGCATGCAGCTCGGTAGGACCGATTCGGTTAGGGTTTTGGGCATAACGTAATCTCGGTGAGACCGATTACACAAACTCGGTGAGACCGAATTTGGTAATTAGCTAACCAGAGAGTTGGTCAGGCAAACTCGGTGGGACCGATTTGCTCTTTCGGTGAGACCGAGTGGAACTCGGTGAGACCGAAAAGTTACAAAGGGGAAACACTGAGTTTACAATGCAATCTCGGTGGGACCGATTGCATATCTCGGTGGGACCGAGAATATTGCAATAGGTAACAGAGAGTTTGCAATCCCATCTCGGTGAGACCGAGATCCTTATCGGTAGAACTGAATTGCTAGGGTTTGGTAGTGGCTAATGACAAGTGAAACTCGGTGGCGCCGGATAGGAAGAATTGGTAGGACCGAGTTTGGCTTAGGGTTTAGGTCATATGTGGATATGGGAAAGTAGTTGAGGATTTTGGAGCATGTCATTAAGCACATGAAGCAAGAGGCTCATTAAGCAACACCTCATCCCTCCTTAATAGTATTGGCTTTTCCTAAAGACTCAATGTGATCTTGGATCACTAAAATATAAAATGAAGAGTCTTGAGCTTTTGAGCTTGAGCCAATCCTTTGTCCTTAGCATCTAAGGACTTCCCACAACCTTTAGTCCATGCCACTCCATTGTTGAACCTATCGGAAACATGCTAGATAGAAATGTTAGTCCAATAAGAGATATGTTGTCATCAATTATCAAAACCACCTAGGGAGCACTTGTGCTTTCAATCTCCCCCTTTTTGGTAATTGATGGCAACATACATCAAAGCTTTTAGATAAAGATATAAAGAGCAGTAAGTAAAGCTTTGGAAGAACATGTAGCAAGCATAGGCTCCCCCTACATGTATGCACTCATGTAAATATGAAATATAGAGGCATGTGAGAGCATAAACATGACAGAGTAGGCAATGTGTTACATGTATCTTGGCCATATGCATCAGAGTAAAAGATTATCAAGAAAAATACCTTCATGCTCATGAGTCCTTCTTGCAAACAGTATGTACATAAGCAAGAACTCCTCATACTCATGATTTTGATGCATATACTTACCTTGTGGTCTTGAGTTGGCTTAGGATGGAATGAACCTGCACAAACAAGGTTAGATAACACAGGTATGTCCACTAGCCAGAGCAAACAAAAGAAACCACAAGAATACCAAGACTGGGATGACATGTAGAGAGTGAGTACAAGGTACCACATTGGATTCAACATGTCCCCAAGAATAAAGATATGCAATGAATTTGGCTGATTTCTTTTCCCTTAGGTGTCTTGCTCCCCCTGAATCTTACATGGGATATTGGGAGAAGATAGGAAACAGAAAATCAGAGCTGAAGGATATGAATAGAACTTAATTCAAATGAGTTTATATGAACATGTCTTCCCCCCCCCCCCAAAAGACATGTGGCATCTCTCCTCTTGAACATCAAGTATCTGGGATCCTCGAGACTTTCTCTCCCCCTTGAGATCTCTCTCTCCCCCTTAATACTTTCTCTCTTGTAGGTTTGGTCCTTGAGACTGTTTCTCTCCCTTGATGTGATCTCTCTCTCCTACAAGATTTGATGTGATCTCTCTCTCCCCCTTTGACATCAATTTCCAAGAAGGTTTTCCCTGGAATCCGCCAAATAGGTTTGGTCCTTGAGATTTAGCACAAAGCAGAGGATAAAATTGTGATGCTTGTGGAGGACAAGATTCATTGAGTGGAGCTGGATCCAAACAAATGTAGAACAAGTGGCAAACTGTTTTTCTGATTGCAAAGTCGGTGGCACCGAGTGGCATATTTCGGTGGTACCGAAAAGATTCGGTTGGACCAAAATTTGCAAGTCGGTGAAACCGAGTTTACACAGAGAAAAACACCTGTCACCTCAGCTCACTAGGCAAGTAAAGTCTCACAAAGATTTGCAAAGAATTATCTGAAGGATTTGCAAGGAATTTGATGCAGAAATATGCAGAACAAGAGCAAAAAGGAAAAGGAGTGAAAGTTTCTAGAATTGGGCGGTGACATAGTCACCTATGTTAGAGTATATTGACTTAGGAGTCAAGTGAGGACACTTGATCATAGGTCATACTCATCGTTTAAGCTCAAAATGGGGTTACCATTTTTCGTTTAAGCATTTTGTTGTATTCACATCTTGTTGAGTTGCTTTGACGCATGTCTTGGAGTAAAGCTTCTCTAAGATGGAATAACATACCTTGGGTGGTGGTGTGGTTCTTGCTCATGTAGTTGAACTTGTGTGGGTGCTCAAGGTTGATGTAGCTCATCAAGAGTTGGGAGCACCACTTGGAGTTTGAGTTCATCCACCTACATGGGTTAGTTCTTTGCAAGGAAGAGCACTTGTGTATCCAAAAATGACAATCATGAAGCTCAACATAGAATTTGTCAAAGGATATGTTTGAATGGTTTTGTGCTTCCTTGTCTTCAACCACCATTGTGTAGAGTCTTGGTGATGTAGAGATTGCTCAAGATGTGAGTGAGTCGCAATCTCATGGAATTAGATTCAACCAAGCACCTACATGGGTTAGACAACATGCAAGGTACAAATGTATCCAAGACATAAGATAGTTATCACAAGAGATATATCATGGATTAGTCATAAGCTCATGTCTTGCATGTATCCAATGGAGTTTCTACTCCAAGTTCGAAGCATCAATGATGTTCAATTCTCCTCTCAACCTGCAAAACACTTTGTCATCAAGCGGTTTAGTGAATATATCCGCTAATTTCTTATTGGTGCGAACATGCTTAAGATTGATGTCACCATTAGCAACATGATCTCGAATGAAATGATGACGAACTTCAATATGCTTAGTTCGAGAATGTTGTACAGGATTATGACCAATTTTGATAGCACTTTCATTGTCACAAAGCAGTGGAACATGTTTCACATAAATCCCATGATCTTTGAGAGTTTGAGTCATCCAGCGGCAATGTATTGGTCTCAACACATGAGTAGGTGGAAAGAAGATTTGAGTGGAAAGCAACTTGGGAAGGCTAGAGATCAAGATTCATATGGTAGGAATGGAATGTCTTGGTCTCAACACATGAGTAGGTGGTTCTCTCTCAGAACATATGAGTAGGAATGGTGTGTGTGTTCTGATGGCTCTCTCACTTAAAGAGAAGGAGGTGGAGGGGTATATATAGCCTCCACACAAAATCCAACCATTACACAGTTTTCCAATCTCGGTGGGACCGAATAAATAAACTCGGTCTGACCGAAGTAGTAAACCTAGTGACCGTTAGGAGTTTTGGTGGGACTGACATGCAACTCGGTAGGACCGATTCGGTTAGGGTTTTGGGCATAACGTAATCTCGGTGAGACCGATTACACAAACTCGGTGAGACCGAATTTGGTAATTAGCTAACCAGAGAGTTGGTCAGGCAAACTCGGTGGGACCGATTTGCTCTTTCGGTGAGACCGAGTGGAACTCAGTGAGACCGAAAAGTTACAAAGGGGAAACACCGAGTTTACAATGCAATCTCGGTGGGACCGATTGCATATCTCGGTGGGACCGAGAATATTGCAATAGGTAACAGAGAGTTTGCAATCCCATCTCGGTGAGACCGAGATCCTTATCGGTAGAACTGAATTGCTAGGGTTTGGTAGTGGCTAATGACAAGTGAAACTCGGTGGCGCCGGATAGGAAGAATCGGTAGGACCGAGTTTGGCTTAGGGTTTAGGTCATATGTGGATATGGGAAAGTAGTTGAGGATTTTGGAGCATATCATTAAGCACATGAAGCAAGAGGCTCATTAAGCAACACCTCATCCCTCCTTAATAGTATTGGCTTTTCCTAAAGACTCAATGTGATCTTGGATCACTAAAATATAAAATGAAGAGTATTGAGCTTTTGAGCTTGAGCCAATCCTTTGTCCTTAGCATCTAAGGAGTTCCCACAACCTTTAGTCCATGCCACTCCATTGTTGAACCTATCTGAAACATGCTAGATAGAAATGTTAGTCCAACAAGAGATATGTTGTCATCAATTATCAAAACCACCTAGGGAGCACTTGCGCTTTCAAGTGCGATTACGACGTTCGGACACACCATTACGCTAAGGTGTTCCAGGCGGCGTGAGTTGTGAAACTATTCCACATTTCCTTAAGTGTGTGCCAAATTCGTGACTCAAGTATTCTCCCCCACGATCTGATCGCAAGAACTTGATTTTTCTATCACGTTGATTCTCAACCTCACTCTGAAATTCCTTGAACTTTTCAAAGGTCTCAGACTTGTGTGTCATCAAGTAGACATACCCATATCTACTCAAGTCATCAGTGAGGGTGAGAACATAACGATAGCCACCGCGATTCTCAACACTCATTGGACCGCACACATCAGTATGTATGATTTCCAATAAGTTGGTTGCTCGCTCCATTGTTCCTGAGAACGGAGTCTTGGTCATTGTACCCATGAGGCATGGTTCGCACGTGTCAAATGATTCGTAATCAAGAGACTCCAAAAGTCCATCTGCATGGAGCTTCTTCATGCGTTTGACACCTATGTGACCAAGGCGGCAGTGCCACAAGTATGTGGGACTATCATTATCAACCTTACATCTTTTGGTATTCACACTATGAATATGTGTAACATTACGCTCGAGATTCATTAAGAATAAACCATTCACCAGCGGAGCATGACCATAAAACATATCTCTCATATAAATAGAACAACCATTATTCTCGGATTTAAATGAGTAGCCATCTCGAATTAAACGAGATCCTGATACAATGTTCATGCTCAAAGCTGGCACTAAATAACAATTATTGAGGTTTAAAACTAATCCCGTAGGTAAATGTAGAGGTAGCGTGCCGACGGCGATCACATCGACCTTGGAACCATTCCCGACGCGCATCGTCACCTCGTCCTTCGCGAGTCTCCGCTTATTCCGCAGCTCCTGCTTTGAGTTACAAATGTGAGCAACCGCATCGGTATCAAATACACAGGAGCTACTACGAGTACTAGTAAGGTACACATCAATTACATGTATATCACATATACCTTTAGTGTTGCCGGCCTTCTTGTCCACTAAGTATTTGGGGCAGTTCCGCTTCCAGTGACCGCTTCCCTTGCAATAAAAACACTCAGTCTCAGGCTTGGGTCCATTCTTTGACTTCTTCCCGGCAGCTTCCTTACCGGGCGCGGCAACTCCCTTGCCGTCCTTCTTGAAGTTCTTTTTACCCTTGCTTTTCTTGAACTTAGTGGTTTTATTCACCATCAACACTTGATGTTCCTTTTTGATTTCCACCTCCGCTGCTTTCAGCATTGAATATACCTCAGGAATGGTCTTTTCCATCCCCTGCATATTGAAGTTCATTACAAAGCTCTTGTAGCTCGGTGGAAGCGACTGAAGGATTCTGTCAATGACCGCGTCATCCGGGAGATTAACTCCCAGCTGAGTCAAGCGGTTATGCAACCCAGACATTTTGAGTATGTGCTCACTGACAGAACTATTTTCCTCCATCTTACAACTGAAGAACTTGTCGGAGACTTCATATCTCTCGACCCGGGCATGAGCTTGGAAAACCATTTTCAGCTCTTCGAACATCTCATATGCTCCGTGTTGCTCAAAACGCTTTTGGAGCCCCGGTTCTAAGCTGTAAAGCATGCCGCACCGAACGAGGGAGTAATCATCAGCACGTGACTGCCAAGCGTTCATAACGTCTTGGTTCTCTGGGATGGGTGCGTCACCTAGCGGTGCTTCCAGGACATAATCTTTCTTGGCAGCTATGAGGATGATCCTCAGGTTCCGGACCCAGTCCGGATAGTTGCTGCCATCATCTTTCAGCTTGGTTTTCTCTAGGAATGCGTTGAAGTTGAGGGCAAGATTAGCATGGGCCATTTGATCTACAAGACATAATGTAAAGATTTTAGACTAAGTTCATGATAATTAAGTTCATCTAATCAAATTATTCAATGAACTCCCACTCAGATAGACATCCCTCTAGTCATCTAAGTGAAACATGATCCGAGTCAACTAGGTCGTGTCCGATCATCACGTCAGACGGACTAGTCAACATCGGTGAACATCTTCATGTTGATCGTATCTTCTATACGACTCATGCTCGACCTTTCGATCTTCCGTGTTCTGAGGCCATGTCTGTACATGCTAGGATCGTCAAGTCAACCTAAGTGTATTGCGTGTGTAAATCTAGCTTACACCCGTTGTATTCGAACGTTAGAATCTATCACACCCGATCATCACGTGGTGCTTCAAAACAACGAACCTTCGCAACGGTGCACAGTTAGGGGGAACACTTTCTTGAAATTATTACGAGGGATCATCTTATTTAAGCTACCGTCGTTCTAAGCAAATAAGATGTAAAACATGATAAACATCACATGCAATCAAATAGTGACATGATATGGCCAATATCATTTGCTCCTTTTGATCTCCATCTTCGGGGCTCCATGATCATCGTTGTCACCGGCATGACACCATGATCTCCATCATCATGATCTCCATCACTGTGTCTTCTTGAAGTTGTCTCATCATCTATTACTTCTACTACTGTGGCTAACGCTTTAGCAATAAAGTAAAGTAATTACATGACGTTTATGTTGACATGCAGGTCATAAATAAATTAAGACAACTCCTATGGCTCCTGCCGGTTGTCATACTCATCGACATGCAAGTCGTGATTCCTATTACAAGAACATGGTCAATCTCATTCATCACATCCTTTTGGCCATATCACATCACACGGCACATGCTGCAAAAACAAGTTAGATGTCCTCTAATTGCTGTTGCAAGTTTTTACGTGGATGCTATAGGTTTCTAGCAAGAACGTTTCTTACCTACGCCAAAACCACAACGTGATATGCCAATTTCTATTTACCCTTCATAAGGACCCTTTTAATTGAATCCGATCCGACTAAAGTGGGAGAGACAGACACCCCCTAGCCACCTTATGCAACTAGTGCATGTTAGTCGGTGGAACCAGTCTCACGTAAGCGTACGTGTAAGGTCGGTCTGGGCCGCTTCATCCCACGTTGCCGCCGAATCAAGATAAGACTAATAACGGCAAGCAAATTGACAATATCGACACCCACAACTGCTTTGTGTTCTACTCGTGCATAGAAACTACGCATAGACCTAGCTCATGATGCCACTGTTGGGGAACGCGGCAGAATTTTAAAATTTTCTACGCATCATCAAGATCAATCTATGGAGTCATCTAGCAACGAGGGAGAGGGGAGTGCATCTATGTACCCTTGTAGATCGCGAGCGGAAGCGTTCAAGAGAACGGGGTTGATGGAGTTGTACTCGTCGTGATCAAAATCACCGATGACCTAGCGCCGAAAGGATGGCACCTCCGCGTCCAACACACGTACGGTTGGGAAGACGTCTCCTCCAACTTGATCCAGCAAGGGGGAAGGAGAGGTTGATGGTGATCCAGCAGCACGACAGTGTGGTGGTGGAAGCAACGGTGATCTCGGCAGGGGGAGGCCCATGGGGGGCGTACCAGCCCACTAGGGGCTGGTTCCCCTCCCACTTCAGCCCATGGGGCCCTCCGGGATAGGTGGCCCCACCCGGTGGACCCCCGGGACCCTTCCGGTGGTCCCGGTACAATACCGATTACCCCCGAAACTTTCCCGATGGCCGAAACTTGACTTCCTATATATAAATCTTCACCTCCGTACCATTCCGGAATTCCTCGTGATGTCCAGGATCTCATCCAGGACTCCGAACAACTTTCGGGTTACCGTATACTAATATCGCAACAACCCTACGTCACCGAACCTTAAGTGTGTAGACCCTACGGGTTCGGGAGACACGCAGACATGACCGAGACGACTCTCCGGTCAATAACCAACAGCGGGATCTGGATACCCATGTTGGCTCCCACATGCTCCTCGATGATCTCATCGGATGAACCACGATGTCGAGGATTCAATCAATCCCGTATACAATTCCCTTTGTCAATCGGTACGTTACTTGCCCGAGACTCGATCGTAGGTATCCCAATACCTCATTCAATCTCATTGCCGGCAAGTCACTTTACTCGTACCATAATGCATGATCCCGTGATCAACCACTTGGTCACATTGAGCTCATTATGGTGATGCATTACCGAGTGGGCCTAGAGATACCTCTCCATCATACGGAGTGACAAATCCCAGTCTTGATTCGTGACAACCCAACAGACACTTTCGGAGATACCCGTAGTGTACCTTTATAGTCACCCAGTTACGTTGTGACGTTTGGCACACCCAAAGCACTCCTATGGTATCCGGGAGTTGCACAATCTCATGGTCTAAGGAAATGATACTTGACATTCGGAAAAGCTATAGCAAACGAACTACACGATCTTTGAGCTATGCTTAGGATTGGGTCTTATCCATCACATCATTCTCCTAATGATGTGATCCCGTTATCAATGACATCCAATGTCCATCGTCAGGAAACCATGACTATCTTTTGATCAACGAGCTAGTCAACTAGAGGCTCACTTGGGACGTGTTGTGGTCTATGTATTCACACATGTATTACGATTTCCGGATAACACAATTATAGCATGAACAATAGACAATTATCATGAACAAGGAAATATAACAATAACCATTTTATTATTGCCTCTAGGGCATATTTCCAATAGAATACATTCCTACATTACATTGATGAATTGGAGCTAGTTCTGTGTCACTCTAGGTTATGACTGTTACATGATGAACCGCATCCGGCATAATTCCCCATCACCGATCCATTGCCTATGAGCTTTCCATATATTGTTCTTTGTTTATTTACTTTTCCGTTGCTATTACTATCATCGCTACAAAATACCAAAAACACTACTTTTACTACTGTTACCTTTTGCTACCGTTATCACTACTATCATATTACTTTGCTACTAAATACTTTGCTGCAAACATTAAGTTTCCAGGTGTGGTTGAATTGACAACTCAGCTACTAATACTTGAGAATATTCTTTGGCTCCCCTTGTGTCGAATCAATTAATTTGGGTTGAATACTCTACCCTCGAAAAATGTTGCGATCCCCTATACTTGTGGGTTATCAAGACTATTTTCTGGCGCCGTTGCTGGGGAGCATAGCTCTATTCTTTGAGTCACTTGGGATTTATATCTGCTTATCATTATGAAGAACTTGAGAGATCCAAAAACCAAGATTTATCCCTCAACTACGAGGGGAGGTAAGGAACTGCCATCTAGCTCTGCACTTGATTCACCTTCTGTTTTGAGTAAGCTTGCGACACCTAAACCTGCTTCTCCTATTCGTTCTGATATGTCGCATGTTATTGATGATGTCACTTCTGCTATGCATGATACTTATGATGAAACTGGAGGAAATATGCCCTAGAGGCAATAATAAAGTCATTATTTATTTCCTTATATCGATAAATGTTTATTATTCATGCTAGAATTGTATTAATCGGAAACATAATACATGTGTGAATACTCAAGGAGATGTACCGAAGGAGTTCGGAGTCCCGGATGAGATCGGTGACATGACGAGGAGTCTCGAAATAGTTGAGACGTAAAGATCGATATATTGGACGGCTATATTCGGACATCGGAAAGGTTCCGATTGATTCGGGTATTTTTCGTAGTACCGGAGAGTTACGGGAATTCGCCGGGGAGTATATGGGCCTTATTGGGCCATACGGGAATAGAGGAGAGAGGCCAAAAGGAAGGAGGCGCGTGCGCCCCCTCTGGTCCGAATTGGACAAGGGGTGCAGCCCCCTTTTCCTTGTTCCTCTCCCCCTCTTTCCTTCTCTCCTACTCCAACAACGGAAGGAGGAGTAGGACTCCCCCCGGTGGGAGTAGGACTCCCCCCTTGGCGCGCCCTCCTCCTAGGCCGGCCACCTCCCCCTTGCTCCTTTATATACGGGGCCAGGGGCACCCCAGAGACACAACAATTGATCATTGATCTCTTAGCCGTGTGCGGTGCCCCCCTCCACCATAATCCTCGATAATATTGTAGCGGTGCTTAGGCGAAGCCCTGCGACGGTAGAACATCAAGATCGTCACCACGCCGTCGTGCTGACGGAACTCTTCCCCGACATTCTGCTGGATCGGAGTCCGGGGATCGTCATCGAGTTGAACGTGTGCTAGAACTCCGAGGTGCCGTGGTTTCGGTGCTTGATCGGTCGGGCCGTGAAGACGTACGACTACATCAACCGCGTTGTGCTAACGCTTCCGCTTTCGGTCTACGAGGGTACGTAGACAACACTCTCCCCTCTCGTTGCTATGCATCACTGTCGGTGTCAAAACCGGCGGATCTCGGGTAGGGGGTTCCGAACTGTGCGTCTAAGGCGGATGGTAACAAGAGGCAGGGGACACGATGTTTTACCCAGGTTCGGGCCCTCTTGATGGAGGTAAAACCCTACGTCCTGCTTGATTAATATTGATGATATGGGTAGTACAAGAGTAGATCTACCACGAGATCGGAGAGGCTAAACCCTAGAAGATTCACCCAGTCTGAGGTCAGAGCTCGGAGGACCCGGTCGTGACAATCGCAGAGGTGCTCCCTTTACTCCCTAGCCGAACAATCGGGTACGTAGGGGTAAGCACAGGAGCCAGGCAACCCAACTTGTAAATTGCTTAAGTCAATATGGTGTATATTGTGGCGTAATACACGAACAAGGAACGAAGCCGTACACGTATAATCATATGCAAGAGGAAAAGCTTCATAAAGGAAGCCCCCAAATAAATGGGGAATTTGAATATGCGTGTCACAAACAAAGTTTGGACAAGGAAATTTTTTACAAGCAACTTTTTTCCAAAAAAGTATAATGCTTGGTCGAACCGAACACAAGTTAAAAATTAAAACTTTGAGCATGAAAGCGACTTAGCTGGTTAATGTGTTCGGCATTGATGACGCGGTTCGAGCTTGATGCGGGACAAGGTTCCATCCCCCAAGCCGGTCCCGAGGTGGCGGAGCGGAGAGCTCGACACGCCGAAGTGGTGACATATCACGGTCAATGCAGACCGGCAGAGTGATGCCGAAGTCCCTGGATCATTTTCTCGTGCACAAAAAATAGTGCAAACCCGAGATAATAGTAATAATAATAATTAAAAAGTCGTTGCATAATAAATAATTTATGCAAAGTGAGTAATAAAAGAAATATGGCCTGGCGCCGAAGTCAATGTCGATGCAGGGCGTCGGCGTGATGCGGTAAAGGCGTGGCAAAGCATGAATTCACAGGTCGGTCCGAGTCCCGGATGCGGCGTTCGCCGGACTATGTACGGAAACTGACCGAACCACCACGCGACCGTCGTTAATGGGGCCATCATTTGATAGACCTGTGTACAGATGATGGACAAACCAGAGTAATAATTCCTTGGGAAAAATAAACCCAAACAAGCAAAAAATACTAGGATTAATAGCACCTGGTTTATTTGTTGTAGCAATCCGAAGAAAAGCGACTCCCAAAATCAGGAATCGATCCGCACACCCATTGCCTGATGGGTGATAAAGCGATGGCCTGGCGATGCTAGCAAAGGTTGGCTCACCGAGGAAAAGCTCGTGGTCCAGCTAATGCGATGAAGCTGGTCGGCTGGTGACGCCAAAGTCTCCGAAGTAAGTTGATGAAGAGATGGTCTAGCCGAGGAGACGGAGCAGGTCGGTAAGGAGACGTTGCAGCTGCCGTGTCAGCCGAGGTGTTGAAGCAGTTCGGCGTGATGAACATCGGCTTGAATAAGCAACAGTGCGGCCAAGCCGATGCAGGTCGTAACTTGTGACGCGGACAATGCTGGTTTGACAAAGTGACCATGCGGCGATGCCTGTGTTCCCGCTCCATATAATCCATGGGGCGGCGATGTTGGTGATGATTTATCCTTTGCGATGCCGAACTCTTGTTCGGCTTGCCGAGATGATGATCGAAGGAATTGAGCTCGGCTCAATAAAGCGGCGACGTGTCTAGCGCAGGTCGGCAGCCATGGAGAAATGTTGCCGGACTGGTTTGACACCAGCGTGTTGGTGAAGATTACCTCGAAGGAGGCTTAAAATTTTATAGGTACGTGTTTAAAAACAACGCACAATACCATAGAAGAAAATTCCTTAAAAAAGGTTGTCTAATATCACGTTCATAAAGAAACATGAATTCGAGTCGGATCCGTATTCACGCAGAAAACAGATCCGAAAATTGGTCCACTCATCGGAAGTTTCCCGGAGTTTGAACCGTTGGATCGAGCTGAAATTTGGAGGGGTGGTAGATATGGGATTTCCGCAGTAGATGAATGGTTGGATCTTCCAAAGGGCCTCCGAGCTAGGCTCTGGAGACCACGCCCTAAACTCGTCCAGATTCCCGTCCAGATTTGATAGGGCTCCGGTATATCGTAGATTGTCGGAGATTGCTCCATCGGAACTTGACGAAATTTTCCAGGGTTGTTGTAGACTCAATTCCGCACAATTCCACCAAAGGGATCGTCAAAGCGATGCTCTAAGAGGTGGTGGCAGCGGATACAAGTTTTCTGTTCGGAAAAACAGCACGGTCGCCCGAGGGCAATGTTGACGTTGAGCCCCCGAGCTCCATGGATGATTCCTCCATGATCTTGATAGGGATCGGAGTTGATGTTGATGAAGGCCCTCGTCCGAACATGACAATCGGAGATGGAGCATGCTCCTCGGTCGAGCCAAGGTGACCAGTCGAGCCGGCGACGAAGATGCCAGCATCGCAGTTGACCTGCAGACGAGCCATCGATCCTTTTGCCGATCACACAGCGGAACTCTCAATGAAAGCAGAATGTCGGTGTCAAAACCGGCAGATCTCGGGTAGGGGGTCCCGAACTGTGCGTCTAAGGCGGATGGTAACATGAGGCAAGGGACATGATGTTTTACCCAGGTTCGGGCCCTCTTGATGAAGGTAAAACCCTACGTCCTGCTTGATTAATATTGATGATATGGGTAGTACAAGAGTAGATCTACCACGAGATCGAAGAGGCTAAACCCTAAAATCTAGCATATGCTATGATTGTTTGTATATGATCTATCGACTAGCCTGGCCTCGGTTTATATAATGCACAGAGGCCTAGGATAACAAGAGTCCTAGCCGAATACGCTGGTGGGGAGGAGTCCTTATCTTGATCACCAAGTCTTGTGGAATCTTCCATGTATGCGGCAGTTGTCCGAACTGGCCCATGAGTATACGGCCATGGGGGTCCTCGGCCCAATCTAATAGATCGGGAGACGACGTGGTGAGTACCCCCTAGTCCAGGACACCGTCAATCACCATGATCTTGCGTGTGCGTAAGATTTTTTTTTAAATTACTACGTTCCCCAACAGTGGTATCAGAGCCTAGTTTTTTGCGTTGATGTTATATGCACGAGTAGACCACAAGTGAGTTGTGGGCGATATAAGTCATACTGCTTACCAGCATGTCACACTTTGGTTCGGCGGTATTGTTGGATGAAGCGGCCCGGACCAACATTACGCGTACGCTTACGCGCGACTGGTTCTACCGACGTGCTTTGCACACAGGTGGCTGGCGGGTGTTAGTTTCTCCAACTTTATTTGAATCGAGTGTGGCTATGCCCGGTCCTTGCGAAGGTTAAAACATCACCAACTTGACAAACTACCGTTGTGGTTTTGATGCGTAGGTAAGAACGGTTCTTGCTAAGCCTGTAGCAGCCACGTAAAACTTGCAACAACAAAGTAGAGGACGTCTAACTTGTTTTTGCAGGGCATGTTGTGATGTGATATGGTCAAGACATGATGCTAAATTTTATTGTATGAGATGATCATGTTTTGTAACCGAGTTATCGGCAACTGGCAGGAGCCATATGGTTGTCGCTTTATTGTATGCAATGCAATCACGCTGTAATGCTTTACTTTATCACTAAACGGTAGCGATAGTCGTGGAAGCATAAGATTGGCGAGACGACAACGATGCTACGATGGAGATCAAGGTGTCGCGCCGGTGACGATGGTGGTCATGACGGTACTTCAGAGATGGATATCACAAGTACAAGATGATGATGGCCATATCATATCACTTATATTGATTGCATGTGATGTTTACCTTTTATCCATCTTATCTTGCTTTGATTGACGGTAGCATTATAAGATGATCTCTCACTAAATTTCAAGATAAAAGTGTTCTCGCTGAGTATGCACCGTTGCCAAAGTTCGTCGTGCCCAGACACCACGTGATGATCGGGTGTGATAAGCTTTGCGTCCATCTACAACGGGTGCAAGCCAGTTTTGCACATGCAGAATACTCAGGTTAAACTTGACGAGCCTATCATACGCAGATATGGCCTCGGAACACTGAGACCGAAAGGTCGAGCGTGAATCATATAGTAGATATGATCAACATAGTAATGTTCACCATTGAAAGCTACTCCATTTCACGTGATAATCGGTTATGGTTTAGTTGATTTGGATCACGTGATCACTTAGAGGATTAGAGGGATGTCTATCTAAGTGGGAGTTCTTAAGTAATATGATCAATTGAACTTTAATTTATCATGAACTTAGTCCTGATTGTATTTGCATGTCTATGTTGTAGATCAATAGCTCACGTTATTGCTTCCCTATTTTATTTTTGATATGTTCCTAGAGAAAACTAAGTTGAAAGATGTTAGTAGCAATGATGTGGATTGGATCCATGATCTGAGGTTTATCCTCATTGCTGCACAGAAGAATTATGTTCTTAATGCACCGCTAGGTGATAGACCTATTGCAGGAGCAGATGCAGACGTCATGAACGTTTGGCTAGCTCAATATGATGACTACTTGATAGTTTAGTGCACCATGCTTAACAGCTTAGAATCGGGACTTCAAAGACATTTTGAACGTCATGGATCATATGGATGTTCCAGGAGTTGAAGTTAATATTTCAAGCAAATACCCGAGTTGAGAGATATGAAGTCTCCAACAAGTTCTATAGCTAAAAGATGGAGGAGAATAGCTCAAGCAGTGAGCATGTGTTCAGATTGTCTGGGTACTACAATCGCTTGAATCAAGTGGAAGTTAATCTTCCAGATAAAATAGTGATTGACAGAATTCTCTAGTCACCATCACCAAGTTAGTAAAACATCATGATGAACTATAGTATGCAAGGGATAATGAAAACGATTCTTGAGTTTTTCATGATGATGAAATCGATGAAGGTAGAAATCAAGAAAGAGCATCAAGTGTTGATGATTAACAAGACCACTAGTTTCAAGAAAAGGGCAAAGGGAAAGAAAGGGAACTTCAAGAAGAACGGCAAGCAAGTTGCTGCTCAAGTGAAGAAGCCCAAGTCTGGTCCTAAGCCTGAAACTAAGTGCTTATACTACAAAGGGACTGGTCACTAGAAGCGGAACTGCCCCAAGTATTTGGCGGATAAGAAGGATGGCAAAGTGAACAAAGGTATATTTGATATACATGTTATTGATGTGTACTTTACTAGTGTTTATAGCAACCTCTCGGTATTTGATACTAGTTCAGTTGCTAAGAGTAGTGACTTGAAACAAGAGTTGCAGAATGAACAGAGACTAGTTAAGGGTGAAGTGACGATGTATGTTGGAAGTAGTTCCAAGAATGATATGATCATCATCGCACACTCCCTATACTTACGGGATTAGTGTTGAACCTAAATAAGTGTTATTTGGTGTTTGCATTGAGCATGAATATGATTTGATCATGTTTATTGCAATACGGTTATTCATGTAAGTTAGAGAATAATTGTTGTTCTATTTACATGAATAAAACCTTCTATGGTCATACACCCAATGAAAATGGTTCGTTGGATCTCGATCGTAGTGATACACATTTTCATAATATTGAAGCCAAAAGATGCAATGTTAATAATGATAGTGCAACTTATTTGTGGCACTGCCGTTTAGGTCATATTGGTGTAAAGCGCATGAAGAAAATCCATGCTGATGGGCTTCTGGAATCACTTGATTATGAATCAGTTGATGCTTGCGAACCATGCCTCATGGGCAAGATGACTAAGACTCCGTTCTCCGGAACAATGGAGCGAGCAACTGACTTATTGGAAATAATACATACTGATGTATGCGGTCCGATGAGTGTTAAGGCTCATGGCAAGTATCGTTATTTTCTGACCTTCACAGATGATTTGAGCAGATACTTGATGAAACACAAGTCTGAAACATTTGAAAAGTTCAAAGAATTTCAGAGTGAAGTGGAGAATCATCGTAACAAAAATAAAAGTTTCTACGATATGATCGCAGAAGTAAAATATTTGAGTTACGAGTTTGGCCTTCAGTTAAAACAATGTGAAATAGTTTCACTACTCACGCCACCTGGAACACCACAGTGTAATGGTGTGTCCGAACATCGTAACCGTACTTTATTAGATATGGTGCGATCTATGATGTCTCTTACCGATTTACCACTATCGTTTTGGGGTTATGCATTAGAGACAACTACATTCACATTAAATAGGGCACCATATAAATCCATTGAGATGACACCGTATGAACTATAGTTTGGCAAGAAACCTAAGCTATCGTTTCTTAAAGTTTGAGGTTGCAATGCTTATGTGAAAAAGTTTCAACCTGATAAGCTCAAACCCAAATCGGAGAAGTACATCTTCATAGGATACCCAAAAGAAAATGTTGGGTACACCTTCTATCACAGATCCGAAGGCAAGATATTCATTGCTGAGAATGGATCTTTTCTAGAGAAGGAGTTTCTCTCGAAAGAATTGAGTGGGAGGAAAGTAGAACTTGATGAGGTAACTGTACCTACTCCCTTATTGGAAAGTAGTTCATCACAGAAATCGGTTCCTATGACTACTACACCAATTAGTGAGGAAGCTAATGATGATGATCATGTAACTTCAGATCAAGTTACTACCGAACCTCGTAGGTAAACCAGAGTGAGATCCGCACCAGAGTGGTAGGGTAATCCTATTCTGGAGGTCATGTTACTTGACCATGACGAACCTATGAACTATGAGGAAGCGATGATGAGCCCAGATTCCGCGAAATGGCATGAGGCCATGAAATCTGAGATGAGATCCATGTATAAGAACAAAGTATGGAATTTGATTGACTTGCCCAAAGATCGGCGAGCCATTAAGATTAAATGGATCTTCAAGAGGAAGACGGACGCTGATAGTAGTGTTACTATCTACAAATCTAGAATTGTCGCAAAAGGGTTTTCGACAAGTTCAAGGTGTTGACTACGATGAGAGTCTCTCACTCGTATCTATGCTTAAGTCTGTCCGAATCATGTTAGCAATTGCCGCATTTTATGAAATCTGGCAAATGGATAAACAAAATTGCATTCCTTAATAGGATTTATTAAAGAAGAGTTTTATATGATGCAACCAGAAGGTTTTGTCGATCCTAAAGGTACTAACAAAATATGCAAGCTCCAGCAATCCATCTATGGACTAGTGCAAGCATCTCGGAGTTGGAATATACGCTTTGATAAGTTGATCAAAGCATATAGTTTTATACAGACTTGCGGTGAAGCCTGTATTTACAAGAAAGTGAGTGGGAGCACTACATCATTTCTAATAAGTATATGTATGCCATATTGTTGATCGGAGATGATGTAGAATTATTCTGCAAAGCATAAAGGAAAGTTTGAAAGGAGTTTTTTCAAAGAAAGACCTCGGTGAAGTTGCTTACATATTGAGCATCAAGATCTATAGAGATAGATCAAGACGCTTGATAAGTTTTTCAATGAGTACATACCTTGACAAGATTTTGAAGTAGTTCAAAATGGAACAGTCAAAGAAGGAGTTCTTGCCTGTGTTACAAGGTGTGAAGTTGAGTAAGACTCAAAACCCGACCACGGCAGAAGATAGAGAGAGAATGAAAGTCATTCCCTATGCCTCAGCCATAGGTTCTATAAATTATGCCATGTTGTGTACCAGACCTATTGTATACCCTGCCCTGAGTTTGATAAGTTAATCAAACCATATAGTTTTATACAGACTTACGGTGGAGCCTGTATTTACAAGAAAGTGAGTGGGAGCACTACAGCCTTTCTGATAAGTATATGTGAATGACATATTGTTGATCAGAAATGATGTAGAATTTTCTGGAAAGCATAAAGGAGTTTTTGAAAGAAGTTCTTCAAAGAAGACCTCGGTGAAGCTACTTACATATCGAGCATCAAAATCTATAGAGATAGATCAAGACGCTTGATAAGATTTTCAATGAGAATATACCTTGACAAGTTTTTGAATTAGTTCAAGATGGAACAGTCAAAGAAGGAGTTCTTGCCTGTGTTTCAAGGTGTGAAGTTGAGTGAATACTCAAAACCCGACCACGGCAGAAAATAGAAAGAGAATGAAAAGTCATTCCCTATGCCTCAGTCATAGGTTCTATAAAGTATGCTATGTTGTGTACCAGACCTATTGTGTACCTCACCAAGGGTTTGGCAAGGGAGTACAATAGTGATCTAGGAGTAGATCACTGGACATTGGTCAAAATTATCCTTAGTGGAATAAGGATATGTTTCTCAATTATGGAAGTGACAAAAGGTTCATAGTAAAGGGTTACGTCGATGTAAATTTTGACACTGATCCAGATGACTCTAAATCTTAATCTGGATACATATTGAAAGTGGGAGCAATTAGCTAGAGTAGCTTTGTGCAGAGCATTGTTGACATAGAAATTTGCAAAATACTTACGGATCTGAATGTGGGAGACCCGTTGACTAAACTTCCCTCACAAGCAAAACATGATCACACCTTAGTACTCTTTGGGTATTAATCACATAGCGATGTGAACTAGATTATTGACTCTAGTAAACCCTTTGGGTGTTGGTCACTGTAACATCCCAAATTTTCAATTTGGAATGTTATACATAGATCATCCATGCATATCATGTTTTATTGCTTTTCCGTTCCGTAATCCTCGAAATCCTAAGCAGCTCAAGGACCCTCGGAGAGAGTTGGGGATTTCCCGGTCTTCATATTTGATTCTTTTATAAAATAATGACAAGAGGATTTGATTTTAATTATTTCTCTCCGAAAAATATTTCACATTAAAAATTAAAGAGATGAGATAATATGACTTCTCCAAAATAAATGAAATATTGGAGGAAAAATATTAAAATCATTAAATTGATTTTTATTGGATTTTATTCGGATTTTATTTGCATTAGAAAAATTGCATGTTTTTCAAAATTGCATTTTAGGGCCAAGAAAATGTTCATCTTGTTTTAAATATTTTATTTAGACAGTGAAAAATTGTTTTGGCATTTCTAGGTTTTTATTTATATTTTTTTCTAGGATTTTATTTCGGTCGGCGAAGTTTTAACAAAAAAGGTTCCGCGCCGACTGGGCCTAAGGCCCAACTGCGCCAGGCCGCCGCTGCCGTCGCTTCCGGCGCGAGCGCGCGCACCGCCGCCGCTGCCACTCGGACCGGAGTCCGAGTTGGACTCCGCAGCCGCCGCGCCTTGCCCCCTCCTCCAAGTCGCCGCCCCGCCCCTTTATATACACCGCCACCCCCGTCCCAACACCACCACCGCCGCCGCCAACCCTGCCGCCTCGCGCAGCCGCCGCCGCCT
>NC_041382.1:783793998-783802122 GCF_002162155.2 Triticum dicoccoides
CGCCGCCGCCGCCGCCAAGCCCCGCCGCCTCGCGAGCCGCTGCCCCGCCTCGCCGGAGCCTTCTCGCCGGAGGTAGCCACCGCACCCCGCTGCCGGTTTTTTTTATAAAAACCATTCGGTTTTTTAGAAACCCTAGATCCGTTTTTTTGGATTCGCCGGTTTTTTTTCGGTTCTTCTAGTTAGCGGACGTTCGTCCGAACGTTTGTTTTAATGAACGGTTCCTCGCCCATTAGAAACAACTAACGAGCGCTCGTTCGTTAGTCTGTTCATGAGTTTTCTTTTATCGGATTTATTCCGCGATTTTTCTGATTGTGATTTCTGATCCGATCTTAGTTTCTGTTTATCTTTTCGCTCGTTTAACGGAATCAGGAGATTCAAGCGCCTGGAGTTTCATCTCGAAACCCTCTTGCCGTTTAACCAACTCAAACAAGTTTTGCTACTGTAAAATTTAACCTAGTTTTAGATTAGTAAATGAAGCTTCTTTCTTTCGCCGTTTGAGTTTCGTTGCTCCGTTTGTTTTGATTCTTTTTGCGAACCGGAGTTCTTAATTTGAACTTTCTGGTCAACCTCTCTTATTTGAGTTTTGCTTGTGCATTGTTGCTTGTTACTTATGTATGTTATTGTTTGCTTGTGATAGAATTCCTGGAGTGCGAAGCGTGTTACTACGAGTCTCTAGGATTCGCGGATCGTCAGCAAGGCAAGTAACACTTTGATAATATCCCATTATTACCCAGTTTTTATGCATCAGTTCCAATCCTCAAACATTGCATGATTAGGATGTCATTAACTTGTGGGTTGGGAAGTAGTTGCTGAGGTAGAACCTATTGCCATGTTATATTCAAACCCTTGGGAGTTACTTCTACGTATTGCTTATATTGCTATGCTATGCTCGTACACGTGGTTTGGGTTTGAGTGAAATTCATGTCAGATGTGAGATTGTTAATTAATGGTTCAACTTAAGGTGGCAACTTAATCAAACAACTGGGTGGATTGAGGCACCTGGGGAACCCAGTGTTCTTTGTTTTTTTGGAAATCCCGGGGTACCCGTGTGATCTTCCTATGGACCGCCACCCAGGCTCAAAGGGAACTGAGATGATTCATGGTAGAAACTTCTGTGTGCAGCCACAAGCTATTATGGGCTCTAGCATAGTTGAGTAAGTTACGTGAAGCTCTTGAAGAGGTAGATCAGCAGGTAGTGGGTTTTGTAGGTTTGGTATGGTCTACCCGGAGTAGAGAGTTAACGTTTCTGAAAGACTGTGTCTCGGTCATCCATTTCTCAAACACCATGTAGTGCGAGAAATCCAACGGAGGCGATCGAGTCTTGTGGGGAAAAGTGCGCAAACCTCTGCAGAGTGTACAATCTAATCATGGTTAGCCGTGTCCCCGGTTATGGACAATTCTTGAGTATCTAGTACTTGGGTTATCACATGTATCTCACCATGCTTAATTAATACTGTTGGGATGTTAATTCACTTTAATTGGGATTGAGTTGGGGATACCTTCTCAATGATGTTTCAACCACCATGATAGTAAATTAAAATCTATTCCGTTGTTGTAGGGAAAATTTGGCTTTTCGCAAAACTACAACCATACAGCTTTCCACCAGCCATATATGCATGTGGTGATAACATTATTCTGTTTCTGTTCTACTGTGTTATATTGCCAGCATATTCCATGTGCTGACCCGTTTTCGGGCTGCAACGTATTATGTTGCAGACTTTTCAGACGAGGGGTAAGGTTCGTTAGGTCGTTGCCGTGCAGCTCAGCTATGCCGTTGGAGTTGATGGACTCACCTTATCTTCCAAGCCTTCCGCTGTTATCGCATTAGATGGCCTTAAGCCATATTATTGTAATAAGTTCTCTTTGGAGACATTCGATGTAATAGTGTGTGATTGCTACTCTGTTATAAATCCTTCGAGTATTGTGTGTGTCAGCATTACCGATCCAGGGATGACACTGAAGCACAGAGACTTGACCATCTGAGGTCGGGTTGCTACAAGATGGTATCAGAGCACACGCTGAGTGTAGGACACGACCACTAAGATAAACCCTAGGTCACACTTCTCTTCTCATTTCTGACTCCTCTCCATTTTCTACTCTTTAGGATGACGGAGATGAAGAACAAGTTTGCACAACCGGATGAAGGCACACCTTTTGGACGCCACTTGAAGGAAGTCACTAGGTACTTGAACATTGGAATACGAAGCTTCACCGGGACGTACAACGCCACTTTACCTGAATAGGAGCGCTGGATGATTCAAGTACAAGTTCCAGGAAGGACGTTCTCGCCAACTTCTAAACCCATAGAATTTTCCTTCGACGCACCAACCTGGAGTTTAGGAAAGAGTATGGCAGCTCACATCACCATGGGACGCATTAGAGAAGTTTACAATAGGGAGCTTAAGGACACTATTTACCAAATATGTGGACGCCGAGACGAGCAATGGGAAGTAATCAGCACTAAGAAGGATAGATCCATTGCAGCTTTCATCCAGGAGTTAAACCAGCACATTCGACGTTAGGAGAACCAGATGTGTGCGGACATGATGGACTTGAAGAAGGTGAAGACTAGGATCATCGAGCTGGAGGAAGAACTCAAGTTTACCCGCGATGGATATGAGGAGGAAATCAAGACCCTACTGGAGAAGAATGACGACTTAGTCAAGATGATCGGAGTATTCATGGGAGGACCAGCACCAATAGAAGAAGAAGAACCCAAGGAAATACGTCCCGAGGACTACATCATCATCGACGACACCGACTCCGACCCTAGTGATGATGACTTTGAAGACGAAGCTGGAGCGGACATCATGGAGTCTTCCACCGATCAAAATTTCTAGACTACCATATATTAGTAGTATTTCCCCCATGTATATAGTAGTAGTGAGCACTTTTGCGATAGTTCTAGACCGTTTGTATGCCCTTGCTTGATTGATTGAGTGAAATGATTGTGTTTGTCTCATGTGCATATGGGTAGTGTTCTCTCATTAGACCTCTTCTATTCTAAATCTCTCCCATCTAAACCCCTCAGATGCCTCTGAGACGTGACACCAGTTTTGCCTTCCCGCCGGAGCTCACCCAGTTGATCCAGCAGCAGAATGCCTTGATGCAATTGCTAGTTCAGAACCAGGGCAACAACAACAACAACAACCCACCGCCAGTGGACAACCTAGCCCGTTTTCTAAGGTTACAGCCGCTGGTGTTTTCCAATAGCACCGAGCCTATAGTTGCTGATGATTGGCTACACCGAATTGGAAGGGAGTTGAACACCTCAAGTTGCACAGATGCTGAGAAGGTGCGCTTTTCCGCACATCAATTGGATGGACCAGCAGCCTCATGGTGGGAGAATTACACAGCCACTTTTCCTATAGCCAATGTCACTTGGGACCAGTTTCAGCAAGCTTTCCGCACAGCCCATGTCTCCACTGGAGCTATGCAAATGAAGAAGCGGGAGTTCCGCAACCTACGCCAGGGGAACCGTACTATGACTCAGTACGTGGATGAGTTTAGCAAGTTATCTCGCTACGCCCCTGATGATGTGGCCACAGATGCCGCGAAGCAGGAGAAGTTTATGGAAGGGCTAAATGATGAGATGAGCATGCAGTTGATGGTAGAAACCTTCAACAACTACCAGGAGTTGGTAGATAAGGCTCTTATGATTGAAGGGAAACAGCAGCAGATTAAGAGCCGCAAGAGAAAGTATGGACAAGGGAAGTATAACTCAGGAGCTCAGCAGAAGCCTTGCCTAACCCCGAACACGGGACGACTTGTTCACAACCATGGAGGTCACAACCACACTGGAGGAGGATCACATAACCACAGTGGTGCTAAGAATGGGAATGGGAACGGAGCTAACAACAATCAAAACCGCTCCAACCCGTCCACTCCCGTCAAAAGAGACTTAAGTCAGGTTACCTGTTTTAAGTGTGGGAAGACAGGGCACTATGTCAATGATTGCCCCGAAGGAAGGAATGGAAACGGAAATGGAAGCACTGGGAAGAAGCCCAATCCATTCAACAAAGGACAAGTGAACCACGTTAACGTGGAGGAGGTTGAAGAGCAGCCGGACGCGGTAATAGGTAAGTTTTTGGTTAAGTCATTTACCGCTCTTGTTCTTTTCGATACTGGTGCATCGCATTCATACATATCAAGGGGATTCGTGGATAAGTTTAAACTACCAACCCAAACCCTTAGGACCCCCATTTAGTGAGTTCACCCGGAGTAGAGTATATGGCTAGCCGATGGTGTGACCAGATACCCTTAACCATTGGTACACATGTTTTTCCGTCCGACCTAATTATCTTGGAGTCACAAGGATTGGATGTGATATTGGGTATGGACTGGATGTCAAAGTTTGGAGGAAGCATTGACTGTGCTAGTAAGTCGATTTATCTCACCACCCCGGAAGGAAAAAGGATTAAGTATGTATCTAGGCATGTGCCTAGGAGGAGTCAAGTGAATGGCGTTACGCGAGTTGTTCAGGAGGAAATGCCTGTAGTGAAGGATTGCCCGGATGTTTTCCCAGAGGAGTTACCAGGCATGCCACCGGACAGAGATATTGAGTTTTTGATAGAGCTGTTACCAGGAACAGGACCAATATCCAAGAGACCCTATCGGATGCCCGCAAATGATCTGGAAGAAATTAAGAAACAGATCAAGGAGTTATTGGAGAAAGGATATATTCGAAGAAGTTCATCACCTTGGGGAGCCCCAGTACTTTTGGTTGAGAATAAGGATAAATCCCTGAGGATGGTTGTTGATTATCGAGCATTGAATGAAGTGACGATTAAGAACAAGTACCCACTGCCGATGATCAACGATCTGTTTGATCAGTTGCAAGGAGCTAAAGTGTTTTCGAAGATCGATTTGCGATCGGGGTATCATCAGTTGAAGATACGAGAGAAGGACATACCAAAGACGGCGTTCACAACGTGATATGGATTATACGAGTACACGGTCATGTCGTTTGGACTGACTAACGCCCCTGCCTATTTCATGAGCATGATGAACAAGGTGTTCATGGAATATTTGGACAAGTTTATTGTGGTGTTTATTGATGATATCATGGTATACTCGAAGAACGAGGAGGAGCACAAAGAGCATTTGCGTTTAGTTCTCGAGAAGCTCAGGGAACACCAGCTGTATGCTAAGTTTAGCAAATGCGAGTTTTGGCTGAAGGAAGTCGGATTCCTTGGACATGTTATATCAGGAGAAGGTATAGCAGTAGACCCCAGCAAGGTTCAGTCAGTCACTGAATGGTTGGCACCCACCTCAGTTAGCGAGATCCGCAGTTTTCTTGGACTCGCAGGATACTACTTGAGAATTTTTCCAAGATTGCAAAATCAATGACTGAACTGTTGAAGAAGGATACCAAGTTTAAATGGACAGAAGATTGTGAAGCAAGTTTCCAGGAGTTGAAGAAATGTTTGACTACAGCCCCAGTGCTAGTACTGCCAGATATACATAAGGAGTTCCAATTGTATTGCGACGCCTCTCGCTTAGGACTTGGATGTGTGCTTATGCAGGACGGAAGAGTTGTTTCGTATGCCTCACGACAACTAAAACCTCATGAGTTGAATTATGCCACACATGATTTGGAGCTAGCAGCCATAGTGCATGTGTTGAAGACTTGGAGACATTACCTTATTGGAAACCGTTGTGATGTGTACACGGATCACAAGAGTTTGAAGTACATCTTCACCCAGAAGGAGCTGAACCTTAGGCAGAGGAGATGGTTGGAGCTTATAAAGGATTATGACATGAAGCTACACTATCATCCAGGTAAGGCCAATGTCGTAGCAGACGCATTGAGTCGGAAGAGTTATGCTAATACCCTTGAAAGTAAAGGACTGCCGAAGGAATTAGCAAAGGACATCATGGAACTTCGGTTAGATATTGTACCTAAAAGGTTCATTGCCACAATGGAGGTTCATTCGACATTGCTGGACAAGATTCAGGAAGCTCAGAAAGATGATAAAGAGATTGCCAAGATAAAGGAGAAGATGGGCAAAGGAAAGGCCAAAGGTTTTTGTGAGGATGAGCATGATACCCTATGGTTTGAGGACCGAGTTTATGTGCCCAACAACCAGGAGATCAGGAAGTTAATGCTTCAAGAGGCCCATGACTCACCATACTCGATACACCCCAGAAACACCAAGATGTATTTGGATTTGAAGGAACGTTTCTGGTGGACTGGTATGAAGAAGGATATTGCCGAGTATGTAGCCGTATGTGATGTATGTCAGAGAGTTAAGGCAGAACATCAGAAGCCAGCAGGACTGTTACAGCCTATGCCGATACCCGAATGGAAGTGGGATAAACTTGGCATGGACTTTATCACCGGATTACCCAGGACTAAAGCAGGATATGGTTCCATATGGGTAGTAGTTGATCGTTTGACCAAAGTAGCTCACTTCATCCCAGTGAAAACCACCTATACAAGTGCAAAGTTGGCCAAGATCTATATGTCCAGGATCGTATGTCTACATGGAGTTTCAAGGACCATCGTATCGGATCGAGGAACACAGTTTACTTCAAAGTTTTGGCATCAGTTACACCAGACTTTGGGAACGAGATTGGAGTTCAGTACAGCGTTTCACCCGCAGACAGATGGACAGACTGAGAGAGTCAATCAAATTTTGGAGGACATGTTGAGAGCCTGCGCACTAGATTATGGATCCAGTTGGGATGACAATTTGCCGTATGCAGAGTTCACATACAACAATAGCTACCAAGCCAGTTTGAAGATGGCACCGTTTGAAGCCCTGTATGGACGCAGGTGCAGAACACCGTTGATGTGGGATGAGGTAGGAGACCAACAGTTGTTTGGACCAAACTTGATTAAAGAATCTGAGGAGAAGGTAAAACTGATCCGAGACCGACTGAAGATTGCTCAGTCCAGGCAGAAGAGTTATGCAGACTCAAAACGAAAGAGGTAACCTACAAAATTAGAGATAGAGCATATCTGCGAGTATCGCCCTTGCGAGGAGTGAAACGTTTTAGAGTTAAAGGAAAGTTAGCCCCGAGATTTGTAGGACCGTATCGCATTTTGGAACGGATGGGAGAAGTCGCCTACAAGTTGGAGTTACCTGAGGGATTATCAGGAGTCCACGATGTGTTCCACGTTTCACAGCTGAAGAAGTGTCATGCTGAGATAGCGGAAATACCATTAAGAGATACAGTACCCTTGGAGGCGATTCCGTTGGACAGTGATTTGACTTACGAGGAGAAGCCAGTTAAGATTCTTGAGTTTGCCAGCAGAGTCACCCGCGGTAAGGTTATCAAGTTTTGTAAAGTTCAGTGGAGCCACCATACCGAGGATGAAGCTACCTGGGAACGAGAGGATGATCTCCGCAAGGACCACCCATACCTATTTTCTAGCCAACCCGAATCTCGAGGGCGAGATTCATCTTAAGGGGGGTAGGTTTGTAACATCCCAAATTTTCAATTTGAAATGTTATACATAGATCATCCATGCATATCATGTTTTATTGCTTTTCTGTTCCGTAATCCTCGAAATCCTAAGCAGCTCAAGGACCCTCGGAGAGAGTTGGGGATTTCCCGGTCTTCATATTTGATTCTTTTATCAAATAATGAAAAGAGGATTTGATTTTAATTATTTCTCTCCGAAAAATATTTCACATTAAAAATTAAAGAGAGGAGATAATATGACTTCTCCAAAATAAATGAAATATTGGAGGAAAAATATTAAAATCATTAAATTGATTTTTATTGGATTTTATTCAGATTTTATTTGCATTAGAAAAATTGCATGTTCTTCAAAATTGCATTTTAGGGCCAAGAAAATGTTCATCTTGTTCTAAATATTTTATTTAGACGGTGAAAAATTGTTTTGGCATTCCTAGGTTTTTATTTATATTTTTTTCTAGGATTTTATTTCGGTCGGTGAAGTTTTAAACAATAAAAAAGGTTCCGCGCCGACTGGGCCTAAGGCCCAGTCGCGCCAGGCCGCCGCCGCCGCCGCCACTCGGACCGGAGTCCGAGTTGGACTCCGCAGCCGCCGCGCCTTGCCCCCTCCTCCAAGTCGCCGCCCCGCCCCTTTATATACGCCGCCACCCCCGCCCCAACACCACCACCGCCGCCGCCAACCCTGCCGCCTCGCGC
>NC_041382.1:783802982-783832722 GCF_002162155.2 Triticum dicoccoides
CGCCGCCGCCGCCTAGCGCCGCCGCCGCCGCCAAGCCCCACTGCCTCCCGAGCGGCTGCCCCGCCTCGCCGGAGCCCTCTCGCCGGAGGTAGCCACCGCGCCCCGCCGCCGGTTTTTTTATAAAAACCGTTCGGTTTTTTTTAGAAACCATAGATCCATTTTTTTGGATTCGCCAGTTTTTTCGGTTCTTCTAGTTAGCAGACGTTCGTCCGAACGTTCGTTTTAACGAACGGTTCCTCGCCCGTTAGAAACAACTAACGAACGCTCGTTCGTTAGTCTGTTCGTGAGTTTTCTTTTATCGGATTTATTCCGTGGTTTTTCTGATCGTGATTTCTGATTCGATCTTAGTTTCTGTTTATCTTTTCGCTCGTTTAACGAAATCAGGTGATTCAAGCGCCTGGAGTTTCGTCTCAAAACCCTCTTTCCATTTAACCAACTCAAACAAGTTTTGCTACTGTAAAATTTGACCTAGTTTCAGATTAGTAAACGAAGCTTCTTTCTTTCGCCGTTTGAGTTTCGTTGCTCCGTTTGTTTTGATTCTTTTTGCGAACCGGAGTTCTTAATTTGAACTTTCTGGTCAACCTCTCTTATTTGAGTTTTGCTTGCGCATCGTTGCTTGTTAATTATGTATGTTATTGTTTGCTTGCGATAGAATTCCCTTAGTGCGAAGCGTGTTACTACGAGTCTCTAGGATTCGCGGATCATCAGCAAGGCAAGTAACACTTTGATCATATCCCATTATTACCCAGTTTTTATGCATTAGTTCCAATCCTCAAACATTGCATGATTAGGATGTCATTAACTTGTGGGTAGGGAAGTAGTTGCTGAGGTAGAACCTATTGCCCTGTTATATTCAAACCCTTGGGAGTTACTTCTACGTATTGCTTATATTGCTATGCTATGCTCGTAGACGTGGTTTGGGTTTGAGTGAAATTCATGTCAGATGTGAGATTGTTAATTAATGGTTCAACTTAAGGTGGCAACTTAATCAAACAACTGGGTGGATTGAGGCACCTGGGGAACCCAGTGTTGTCTGTTTTTTTGGAAATCCCGGGGTACCCGTGTGATCTTCCTATGGACCGCCACCCAGGCTCAAAGGGAACTGAGATGATTCATGGTAGAAACTTCCGTGTGCGGCCACAAGCTATTATGGGCTCTAGCATAGTTGAGTAAGTTACGTGAAGCTCTTGAAGAGGTAGATCAACAAGTAGTGGGTTTTGTAGGTTTGGTATGGTCTACCCGGAGTAGAGAGTTAACGTTTCTGAAAGACTGTGTCTCGGTCATCCGTTTCTCAAACACCATGTAGTGCGAGAAATCCAATGGAGGCGATCGAGTCTTGTGGGGAAAAGTGCGCAAACCTCTGCAGAGTGTACAATCTAATCATGTTTAGCCATGTCCCCGGTTATGGACAATTCTTGAGTATCTAGTACTTGGGTTATCACATGTATCTCACCATGCTTAATTAATACTGTTGGGATGTTAATTCACTTTAATTGGGATTGAGTTGGGGATACCTTCTCAATGGTGTTTCAACCACCATGATAGTAAATTAAAATCTATTCCGTTGTTGTAGGGAAAATTTGGCTTTTCGCAAAACTACAACCATACAGCTTTCCACCAGCCATATATGCATGTAGTGATAGCATTATTCTGTTTCTGCTCTACTGTGTTATATTGCCAGCATATTCCATGTGCTGACCCGTTTTCGGGCTGCAACGTATTATGTTGCAGACTTTTCAGACGAGGGGTATGGTTTGTTAGGTCGTTGCCATGCAGCTCAGCTATGCCATTGGAGTTGATGGACTCACCTTATCTTCCAAGCCTTCCGTTGTTATCGCATTAGATGGCCTTAAGCCATATTATTGTAATAAGTTCTCTTTGGAGACATTCGATGTAATAGTGTGTGATTGCTACTCTGTTATAAATCCTTCGAGTGCTATGTGTGTCAGCATTACCGATCCAGGGATGACACTGAAGCACAGAGACTTGACCATCTGAGGTCGGGTCGCTACAGTCACATGTCGATATGAACTATGGGTGTTATTCACATGGTGATGTGAACTATTGGTATTAAATCACATGGCGATGTGAACTAGATTATTGACTCTAGTGCAAGTGGGAGAATGAAGGAAATATGCCCTAGAGGCAATAATAAAGTTATTATTTATTTCCTTATATCATGATAAATGTTTATTATTCATGCTAGAATTGTATTAACCGGAAGCATAATACATGTGTGAATACATAGACAAACAGAGTGTCACTAGTATGCCTCTACTTTACTAGCTCGTTGATTAAAGATGGTTATGTTTCCTAACCATAGACATGAGTTGTCATTTGATTAACGGGATCACATCATTAGGAGAATGATGTGATTGACTTGACCCATTCCGTTAGCATAGCACTTGATCGTTTAGTTTGTTGCTATTGCTTTCTTCATGACTTATACATGTTCCTATGACTATGAGATTATGCAACTCCCGTTTATCGGAGGAACACTTTGTGTGCTACCAAACGTCACAACGTAACTAGGTGATTATAAAGGTGCTCTATAGGTGTCTCCGAAGGTACTTGTTGGGTTGGCATATTTCGAGATTAGGATTTGTCACTCCGATTGTCGGAGAGGTATCTCTGGGCCCACTCGGTAATGCACATCACTATAAGCCTTGCAAGCATTGCACCTAATGAGTTAGTTGTGGGATGATGTATTACGGAACGAGTAAAGAGACTTGCCGGTAACGAGATTGAACTAGGTATTGGATACCGACGATCGAAGACATGACGAGGAGTCTCGAAATGGTCGAGACGTAAAGATCGATATATTGGACGACTATATTCAGACATCGGAAAGGTTCCGAGTGATTCGGGTATTTTTTGGAGTACCGGAGAGTTACGGGAATTCGCCGGGGAGTATATGGGCCTTATTGGGCCATACGGGAATAGAGGAGAGAGGCCAAAAGGAAGTAGGCGCCCCCCCCCCCCTCTAGTCCGAATTGGACAAGGGGTGCAGCCCCCTTTTCCTTGTTCCTCTCCCCCTCTTTCCTTCTCTCCTACTCCAACAAGGGAAGGAAGAGTCCTACTCCCGGTGGGAGTAGGACTCCCCCCTTGGCGCACCCTCCTCCTAGGCCGGCCGCCTCCCCCCCTTGCTCCTTTATATACGGGGGCAGGAGGGCACCCCAGAGACACAACAATTGATCATTGATCTCTTAGCCGTGTGCGGTGCCCCCCTCCACCATAATCCTCGATAATATTGTAGCGGTGCTTAGGCGAAGCCCTGCGACGGTAGAACATCAAGATCGTCACCACGCTATCGTGCTGACGGAACTCTTCCCCGACATTCTGCTGGATCGGAGTCTGGGGATCTTCATCGAGCTGAACGTGTGCTAGAACTCGGAGGTGCCGTGGTTTCGGTGCTTGATCGGTCGGGCCGTGAAGACGTATGACTACATCAACCGCGTGGTGCTAACGCTTCCGCTTTCGGTCTACGAGGGTACGTAGACAACACTCTCCCCTCTCGTTGCTATCCATCACCATGATCTTGCGTGTGCATAGGAATTTTTTTGAAATTACTACGTTCCCCAACAGAAACTACTTCTATGCTTGATACTACTGCGCCACTTGGTGAATTTCTTGATGAACAACTTGCTAGGGTTAGAGAGAATGAAAATATTGAATCTGATAATATTGATGAAAGTGATGATGAAGACTTGCCTGTTATTCCTAAGGGTTATGTTTTTGGTAAAGAAGCTTATTTAGCTATTTTAGCTTGCAAAGATAGTTATCAACTTAAGAGGTTATTAGCTAAATGGAATAAGCAATCTCTAAATGCTAGGATGAAACCTGACCCTGCTTTTGCTACTTCACCTATCTTTGTTACTGATAAGGATTATGAATTCTCTGTTGATCCTGATATAATTACTTTGGTTGAATCTGATCCTTTTCATGGTTATGAATCTGAAACTGTTGTGGCACATCTTACTAAATTAAATGGTATAGCCACCCTCTTCACTAATGATGAGAGAACTCGTTACTTTTATATCCTTAAAATATTTTTGTTCTCATTAAAGGGTGATGCTAATATATGGTTTAATTCTCTTGATCATGGTTGTGTGCGTAGTCCCCAGGATATGATTTATTACTTCTCTGCTAAATATTTCCCTGCTCATAAGAAACAAGCTGCTTTGAGGGATATATATAATTTTGTGCAAATTGAAGAAGAGAGTCTCCCACAAGCTTGGGGGAGGCTTCTCAAATTACATAATGCTTTGCCTGATCATCCTCTTAAGAAAAATGAAATACTTGATATCTTTTATAATGGACTAACCGATGCTTCCAAAGATTACCTGAATAGTTGTGCTGGTTCTGTTTTCAGGGAAAGAACACCGGATGAAGCTGAAATTCTATTGAATAATATATGTTAACAAATGAAAATAATTGGACACTTCCTGAGCCAGCTCCCAAGCCTACTCCTAAACCAACTCCGAAGAAGAGGGGTATTCTATTTCTCAGTCCTGAAGATATGCAAGAGGCAAAGAAATCTATGAAAGAAAAAGATATTAAAGCTGAAGATGTTAGGAATTTATCTCCTATTGAAGAAATACACGGTCTTAATTTACCGCCACTTGAAGAAACATATGATCTTAATCCATTACCTATTGAAGAAGTACATGGTCTTGATAACCCGACACAGGTAGTAAAGGTAAATTCTCTCTATAGATATGATAAAGCTGAAATCCCATTTACTAAGTTTGCTAACCCATGCTTAGATGAGTTTGATAAATTTATGGCTAAGCAAGAAGATTTTAATGCTTATTTTGGTAGACAATTCAAATATGCTTGAACACTTGGGTGATTATATGGCTAATGTCAAAGGTGAACTTAAACTTATTAGTAAACATGCTTCTATGGTTACCACTCAAGTAGAACAAGTACTTAAGGCTCAAAATGATTTACTCAATGAATTGAATAGAAAGGATAATGATAATGTTGTTAGAGTTATGACTAGAGGTGGTAAAATGACTCAGGAACCTTTCTATCCTGAAGGCCATTCTAAGAGAATTGAGCAAGATTCTCAGAGAAATAATATAGATGCACCTAGTCCTTCTAAAAGGAAGAAAAAGAAAAATGATAGGACTTTGCATGCTTCTAGTGAACCTATTACTGAAACACCTGAGAATCCAAATGATATTTCTATCTCTGATGCTGAAAAACAATCTGGTAATGAACCTGAAACTAGTGATAATGTTAATGATAATGTTCATGAAGATGCTCAACCTAGTGATGATAATGATATAGAAATTGAACCTGCTGTTGATCTTGATAACCCACAATCAAAGAATCAACGTTATGATAAGAAAGACTTTGTTGCTAGGAAACACAGTAAGGAAAGAGAGCCTTGGGTTCAGAAACCCATGCCTTTTCCTCCCAAACCATCCAAGAAAAAGGATGATGAGGATTTTGAGCGCTTTGCTGAAATGATTAGACCTATCTTTTTGCGTATGCGATTAACTGATATGCTTAAAATGAATCCTTATGCTAAGTACATGAAAGATATTTTTACTAATAAAAGTAAGATACCGGAAGCTGAAATTTCCACCATGCTTGCTAATTATACTTTTAAGGGTGGAATACCAAAGAAACTTGGAGATCCTGGTGTACCAACTATACCATGCTCCATTAAAAGAAACTATGTTAAAACTGCTTTATGTGATCTTGGAGCCGGTGTTAGTGTTATGCCTCTCTCTTTATATCGTAGACTTGATATGAATAAGTTGACACCTACTGAAATATCTTTGCAAATGGCTGATAAATCAACTGCTATACCTGTCGGTATTTGTGAGGATGTGCCTGTTGTAGTTGCAAATGTTACTATTTTAACGGACTTTGTTATTCTTGATATTCCCGAGGACGGTAGTATGTCTATTATTCTTGGAAGACCCTTTTTGAATACTGCAGGGGCTGTTATTGATTGCACTAAAGGCAACGTCACTTTTCATGTTAATGGTAATGAGCATACGATACACTTTCCGAGGAAACAACCTCAAGTTCATAGTATCAATTCTATTGGAAAAATTCCATCGATTATATTTGGAGGTTTTGAATTTCCTCTTCCTACTGTCAAGAAGAAATATGATATTCTTATTATTGGGGATGTGCATATCCCCGTTGAGTTAATATAGTGTTATTCAAAATTTCTCCAGTTCCATGGTATTCGGAATGAGTTCGTTAACAAGACTTGATCAACCTTGTTAGTGGATTCCTTTTGATGAGCATGAGATGGATGAAACTAGAAGGCACAACCTTCTGTACCCTCCTCTTACTTTCTGTTATTATATTAAATAAAATAAAAATAGTATTTTTCTGTATGGTATCTGATTCATCCATGCAATATAAAAATACCCCAAAAATAAAAGTTCTCCAACTGTCTTGTTTGATCTTTATGAAAATTCTTACACTATGGACATAGAGGATTTTACCACTGCTTGCAAACTTCCACAATGGGGTAGTGTCAGGGAACCTCGCAAATCTGAATTTAGAGATTTTCTTGCTAGTATAACTGTGGGGGAATCTAGAGATATAACACAAGCTACCATAGGAAGCATTCATTTTCCTGCTATACATTATTTTGCTCTCTTCATAGGTAGATGCATTAACGGTAAAGATGAAGCATGTCACATGTGTGTCTCCGATCTCAGTATTCTCAGGAGTGCTGTGTTGGGAGATAAATCTTATAATTTGGGAGTCATTGTTGCACGTACGTTGCATCTGAATAGATTTAATGGAGATTTCTTTGGTGGAATTTATGCAACCCGCTTAGCTGATTTTCTTGGTGTAACTATACGTAATGATGATATTGAATTACCTCCTGCTTACCTAGACTTTAATGCTATGGTTCACCACTAATTTATCGAAAGGAATGAATCACCTCTCCAGTATCGTTTAATCTTGGACAGACGTCGTGCTGTCCGTATTACTCTCCCTGCTTCTACCTTCTTTGATTATCAGTCAAAAGGAAGATATGTTATTACCAGAGAGGAGTCAGATGAGTACGAGAGGAGGGCGGAGGCCGCTCGTCGCCACGCTGCAGCTCAGGAGGCGATAGCCGCTGCATCTCAGTACGACCCCAACTATTATTATGGATATCCGCCAGACCAGGCGTGGCCATAGACCAACTTAGGCCAAAATTCTAAGCTTGGGGGAGTACGTATTTCTCATCAACATTACATTTATGTTCACACACTCATTGCTAGATGTCGATGCTCATACTTTTTCATTGTATCATCCATGCTAGTTTATTTTTCTTTTTATGCTCTCTTTTTGTGTGTTTGATAAACCTTAAGACAAAACGAAAAAAATTAGTTGTAGCTTTTAATTAGTTTGTTTTGCATGCTTGTAGTAGTAATTAAAAAGAAAACCCAAAAAAAATTCATGTTCTTCTTTTGCTTGTTGGGAGCTTTTCCGTGTAAATAGTTTTATTTCTTTTCTTTGGGGGTCGATAGGAGAAGACCATAATTAAATTGTTGAAGTGGCTCTTATATGCATTATTGTTAATCTGACAAAAGAGCCCATATTGCCTTGTCTTCTCCTGTTTATTGAATGCTTGCAGATTCCAGCTTAGTCCAATGCACGTGCACTATTATTATTATTCACACTATTCGATCGTGCAAGTGAAAGGACATTATGACGATATATGATGGACTGACTGAGATGAGAAAAGCTGGTATGAACTCGACCTCTCTTGTTTTTGTAAATATGATTAGTTCATGGTTCCTGATTCAGCCTATTATGAATAAACAAAGACCAGAGAAAACCTGGTGCATAAAACTAGAGGGGGTTGGGAGCTAAAGAGCCTGTAGCCCACTATGTTTTGCCTATATACGGATTTTAAACCCAAAATTGAACAAATCGTGAAGTTAATATTAAAAAATCAAAATGGAAAAAGCGACGAACCGAAAAAGTTTCGATGAAAACATAAACCAGAGAAAACCTGGCACAGAAAACTAGAAGGTGTTGGGAGCTAAAGAGCCAGTAGCCCACTGTGTTTTGCCTATATATGGAGCTTGTCCTTCTGATTAGCACAAATATGCTTGTATTGCTATAGTTTTAAAAATACGCACAATTGTGTATCTTATAATATAACCATTGGAATAATTTTTTTCATCTTAACAATTGATTAAATATGTTGGTTTGTCTGTGTTTCTCCCTTTGGTTTCAGGGCTTTAAGTTCCGGTGAAGACATGTTTCCGTTGCCGTTTTCACGCCGTATTCATTCCGTGTTTGTTTCCGGCAGTATTTGTTTCTGTTTTCATTTTCAGCATTTCTGTATTTGTTTCTGCTTCCACAAAAAAAAACTTTGGTAGCACCCAGTTTCGTCTCTTTTCGCTCTGTTTCATCCCTACATACGACAAAAAAATACATTATATTTAAAAAGTGTTCACATGTTCCATAAAAAGTATTTATGATATTAATAAATTGTGTTTATATATTATAAACCATTGTACGTGAAACATTTTAAAGCATGTGATTCAAAAAATGTTCAACATGTATTTCAAAATATTTAATATTTGTTCATTATTTTTAAAAATATATTTCATAAAAATGTTCATCATGTATCTGGAAAACATACAACATGTATTGAAAATGTATACATATGTTTGAAACAAAAGTAAAACAAATAAAAAAGGAAAACTAAGACATTCATAAAGACAAAAAAACTTAAGAAATATGTGGAAACTACCCGAAATGGGCCAAAGACTGGTGAAACATTGCTTGAACTGTTTTTTTAGTAGTAATTTTTTGAGGCAATTTTGACTAGTTTCGTTTTTTGAGACAAGGCAATTTTAAGTTGTAGTTGCACGAACTGATGTGCAAGACTCTCGCAAACTCATCCTGTACGTGTTAATTGGGCTGGCTCATTCTAGTGCTTGCCTACTACACGATGGAAGTCGGTCTCGCATTAGGCGTGATATAGTTACAACGCTCCTATGTGACGCTCGTTAGCGTTACACAGATTTTGTTTTTTCTTTTAGAAACCTTAGCGTAACACAGATGAGGCTTCAAGCAGGTTTACATGTAATGGACCGCGGAAATTCGTCGAAAGCTCTGTTCAGCAGTTTTCTTTTAATCGGTTTTTGTTTTTCAAGTTTTTGGTCTGGTTTCTTTCAAAAAGACCCCCGTTAGAAGTTTCTTAGGATTTTTTAATAAATGACAACCTGCTAAAAATAAATAATATTTTAGAAGGTATGTAATTTAAAAAAAATGTCCAGTATATGTTTCAAAATAGTTTAGTGTGTGTTTAGAACGAAATCACCCTTGATTACATGAAAGTTCATTGTGTATTATATAAATATTAATCATATACTGAGAAAATTCTCAAAAGATACTACAAAAATGTTCGATGTGTGTTTTAAAAATGTTTAGTGTATTTTATAAGAAAGTTCACTGAATTAAAAAATGATATTCCTCATATATTTAAAAAATTATTCAGTGTGTCGCTGCTTCATCCGCTCGCTCTCCGCGGTCCCTCATCAAGGAGGCCCTGCCCCGCCTGCCAGGTGCAGCAGCCAGCCAGCCTGCAGGCGCCAGTCCCAAGTTTTTCTTTCGTTAGGGCAGGTCAACGTTGTGGTTTATGTGTCACGGTTGTCCAGTTGATCAATCACGATTGATATATTAATTAGGGCAAGGTTTGCTAAGTCTATTGCAATATATTGTGACATTGTCCAATTGATTTACGCTGCTATTGTGTTGTTGGTAATATTTGTTTGTTATCATTTTTGTAAGGTGGACCACCCTGTTTTAAAATCCTAGATCCACCACTCACTGTGGTGACTTGGTCAATCTTAAAACCTGTCGGCTCAGTCTCTCAGAATCCTTATAGTGATAGGGTGTACGTATGTATATTCGTAAGGATAACTGTATCCATGTATTTGTGTGCGTCTATGTTTATGCTGTGTGATGAAGAAAAAACTGAAATTAGATAATATTGTGGTCCAAATATCAAAGTATAGCAGTAGCACCGCTACGGTACTGCTCTCGACCCCCGTAGAAATTAGTTTCTTCTCAATTTGGACAATCCTTAATGTTGGGTGAAATTTAATTACCGCGAGGGTGCTTTCAGGTAATCACAAAAGCAGAAGTGTCAAGTAGATTTGTCTCAGCAAACTCAGTTGCACAGTGTGACCCCGTGCCCGCTGCGTCGTCCCAGCGTGCTCGCAGCAGAAGAAAAACATGGCGAACAGCGCTCCAAGAAAAACAAGGTGGTTTCTAGGAAGAGATCCAACACGAAGATCGTTTTTTTAAGTTCTAAAACGAAAGGCCATCCAGCAGCGAGGGCCGTTAATTGGATCGTCCAGAGAGAATCAGACGCGGTTGACACAAGGCATCTTGCTCGCGCACGAGCTTCTTTTTTAGCTTCGCCTCGGTCTTACCATTTCCTGGGTTTGTCAGTCAGCACACGTGATGTACCACTGTGAGTTGGTCAGCACACGTGATGTGCGAGCGTTAGCCACGTGAGGTACCGTTTTTTGTGTTTCATTATCGTGAAAAACCAACTAAAAAGTAGACTTATACACCCTCTGTAAAAGATATATAGGATCGTTTAGATCGCTAAAGTAGCGATCTAAACGATCTTATATTTCTTTACAGATGGAGTACTTTTTTGGATTGAGAATAGACTTATACTAGTATATATTCACCACATGGACATGCACTATGAAAAATTATGTTATAAATTGTTCAGAGAAATTTATATATGGTTCTAATAAAATAATGTTATAAAATATTATTTTATGGCAATTCTAATTGTATTTTTCACCGTACCAGCCCAAATGTTTTCGTGTATATATCACTTGTCAATGTTAAAAGGTATAATTGCATTTGCATGTTACCTACGAAGTTACTAGCTAATTTTCTAAGTTTTCTCGCAAAAAAGGAAGTTACTAGCTAATTGTTAGTGTGTGTTGCAGTGAAGACATATATGTTACACCTGTCTTATTTTAGATCTTGATTAGATTTGATTTGTGTATGGGCAAGGAAAGATAAGGAACATTTTGATTTAGTTGAGGTTTGGTAAGATTTGATTTGATTTTGGTATGGGCGGGGGAAAACAAGAATGTGTTTGATTTAGTTGAGGTTTTGGTAAGATTTGATTTTGATTAGATTTGATTGAGTTAATGCATGACGTGGATTTTAGGAGGAGGGATGACAAACACCAAACCTACCATCACGACCGAAGACTCCCCTTTTAATAGTAAAGACATATTCGTAACATGGTCCGAATTATAAGAATAGAAAATTATAATCAAGTCCTTCAAGAAATCAACATTGTCTTCCTTCTACATCTACCGTGGCGAGCGTTCTGCAAAGCTCCTTGCTGACTCTGAGCCTCTGCCTTATAAGGGCATCTCCAGCCGTTGGCCCCCCAGGGGGCGTCTAAAAGCGCCGCCTGAGGGTGAGCCGGCGCAAAAAATGGCCCTGAGGGCGAATCGGTCCCCAGCCGTCGGCCCCCAGGCGCGTATTTAAAAAAAAAGAACCGTTCGGCGAAGTTATGATAAAAACTAGTTAAATTTCGGCCAAACATGGCAAATTTCGGTGAAATTCGCGCATTTTCATTACATTAACCTAATCTAAAAAAGAAAAGGGCTGAAGTCGTCGCCGCCATCGTCGTCGTAGGCCTTCTCCTCCTTGACGCGGGCGCCCCTGCTGGACCCCTGCCCGGCGTCACCATGGCGGACTGGCGGCGGCGCGTCGTCGTCGTCGTCGCTGTCGCATAAGACGACGACCCCGTCTTCAACGTGGCTGCGTCGATGCTCCTCGAAGCGGCGCAGGGCGGCGCGCTGGCGCTCCTTCTCCTTCTCCCGGCGCGCCTTCTCCATCGCAATGGAGTCCTGGCGCGCCCATTCTAGGGTCGCGTCGTCGTTGTCGAACTCCGCCTCCACCGGCGCCAGCCCCGGCTCCGTCTTCACCGGTGCCAGCCCCGGCTCCATCTTCGGCTTGACGAAGCGTGGAGGAGCCGACGAGGAGGGGGCGCACCGGCCGCCCTCGTTGATGACGATGCCGACACTGCGCGTGCGCCGACCGATTGGCGTCTCCGCCGCGGGCTCGGCCTTGACGCCGAGAAGCGCCGGAGAACCGGAGGAGTGGGAAGAGGAGCGAGAGGAGGAAGACGAGGAGGAGGCGAACCTGCTTGGCGCCCATGCGCGTCGGTGTTGCGACGGGGCGGCCCCCGTCGCAGGATAGGTCAACGGCGGGTTGTTGCCGCCGTCGAGGTGCGTCAGCACGCCCTCCAGCGTGCGGCCCGGGATGCCCCACCACAGGTGGCGCCCCACGCTGTTCTTCACACCGCCGACCACCGGCGCGCCGTTGGTGGAGGCCAGGCGCTGCTGCTGGCGGCGCTGAAAGTACGCCGCCCAAGCCGCGTGATTGCCGGCGGCGTAATGGGGGAGGGAGCGCTCGTCGTCGGTCAGGGAGGCACGCGCGACCTCGACCTCCTCGGCGAAGTACGTGGGCTTCGCCACGGCGTCGGGTAATGAGGGAATGGGCACTCCCCCATCGCTGAGCCGCCACCCTGTTGGCCCGGCGCGCATGTCCGGTGGCGCCGGGATGTTCGCCTGGAACAGGAGTCAGGACTTCTGTTCGCGAAGCGAACGCCGGCCGAAGCAGTTCGCCGCCGCCTCATCTCCGGGGAAGCGCTCTGCCATGGCGACGGGCTCGGCGGTGGTAGAGAGGGAGAGAGAGGGGCTGCCGGTGGCGCTCGGGAGAGGAAGACGGAGACGGAGAGAGAGGGGCTGGGCGGCGGCGAGGGGCGAGTCTGGTGTGGGCACCGGCGAGAACCGCCGGCTTTTATAGCCGCTCCGCGCCCGTGTGTACGCGTGCGAGGGAGGGGAGGCGTCGGCGCGCCGTCCCGAGACGCGCCGCCCGTGAGGAATCAATGGCAAGGCTGACCGGCGGCAGCCTTGCCATTGATTCCCTGTGGAAATCGAAGCAGTTGGGGGAAGACGAGCCGCCGTGTCCCTGGCGCGGCTGGCCCGCGGCTTTTTTGCGCCAAAACAGTTCGCCCCGGCGCCCCCGGGCGCCCCCCAGCGCGCCGGGTTCGGCCTGGGTCCGCCGGCGCTGTATTCGGCACAGGCCGGCGAAAATCGGGCTTCTGGGGGCGCGACTGGGCCGTTTTTTCGGCGCCGGCGCAAAAAAAAAACGCCTGGGAAGGCCTTCTTGGGAACGTGGCTGGAGATGCCCTAAGAGCACCCTTTTTCAAATCCAGGAGCTCATAGTACTGGTTGGGAAGTCATCGATATGAACCAGAAGACACGGCGATTGCGGTCATATATTGCCTTCTCAGAGAACTAGCATCGATGAGGACCAAATGATAATCCTCACTCCGGCCAGGTAGAGGAGGGGACACTAATCTAAGAATTTCCTTGATGGAGCCGTATTTAGTTGAGCTTCATCAGACGGATATGGAACTGGAAAACAAAAACATGCTGCAACGCCATCACCTTTGCAGGAAGTAGGCAGCATGAACAAACAAATCACGCCAGAACAAGCGCGATGATCAACTCCATTCTCCGAATCATTTCCGCCACTCCGAGGAAAAGTATCGACTTGGGCAAGGCTAAGAGCCATTTTTCTCATCGACTCATCGTCGCCGCTACCCCAACTTCACGAGTGACAAAGAACTCAAAAGACCCTATGCGACAAGGACCAGACACACAGAGCAAGTGTTCCCGCTTGCTTCCACCACCATAGTGGCCAATGGAAAGCACAAGAACCCACGGCGGCGCTGATGGGGCTAAGGTAAGTGTTGGTGGCCTCCTTTTCGCCAAACCCTTCTAAAGTCACATTTTTAGTTTTTACTGCTATTTGCTACTTCAGATTATAAAGTAAATTCATCACAATCCAGTTAATGCCACATTTTCGAGTTCTCAAAGGCACCTTTCCCCCCAATTCAAATTTGATTCTCCACATTGGTCATCTTTATGACATCACCCATCATCTCGTGTGCCTATATAACAAGCAGCTCCTACTCTGTATCACCTCCACCCCGCTACTGCTCCTCATCTTCTCCTCCCTCCCATCTCATGTACCAGCTGAGCTTTTACTTGTACTTGAAACAGTTGATTACAAGCTCCAACAAGTAGTTGCATTCCACGTGGCCCCGACCATACTCATGCTTCTTGTCTGTGTTAAGTGATTGATCGTCAGGAAAATTGATTCAATATCGCGTGTTAACTTTCGCATGTAGACGTTTGCATGCGGGTTAGGTCTCCCGTCCCGGTCCGCCAGAGTATCTGTTTGATGGTAGAGTCGTTGGCTGGTTGATTATGAGGGCGTACATTTATAGGCGGAAGAATGAACATAAGGTGGTGTAGGTGGGGCCCACATGGCCATGGGGCGCGGCGAAGGCTCTGGCTGCGCCACTAGTACGAGTGGAGCCCCTTTGGCTCCTCTGTGCCCGTCCGGTGCTTTCTAGAACCTTTGTGCCCGAAAAAATTCGCATTAAATCCATAGATTTTTTTTTATCTCCGTAGATATTGATTTTATAGTAAAAAACATGCAGAAACAACAATTGGAACTAGACACTGAATTAATATGTTAGTGCACAAAAATAATTTAAATTTACATTAAAATATACAAAAATCATAATTTAAATTTACAATAAAAAATTATAGATACGTTTTAGGCGTATCAATGCCCGGGAAAAGTGGACCTAGTGGCCACCCAAGTCGCTAGAGACGCACAACGCAGGCCATTTCCCAGCTGGATTGGTTTAATATGACCAGGTTCGAAAGCTACATTCCTGTGGAGTTACTTAACCTGTTGCGCTATGACGTATTGACGTAAATCATTACCAGTTGTGACATTAAGAGTTTGTCCAAAAATCTCGCTTTGAAGTAGCAGCAGACCTTTTGTACTTGTAGCTTAATTCAAGAAAAAACATTTGCAATACCGAAACTTCAGGGGTGAACTATTTCATTGATATTATATTGTCTGCTATATAATCATGAAAGACACCGGAAATTCCTAATGGAGCTTGCTTTTTTCAAAAATTCAAAAATCATAATGAAATACACTTTGGTGTGTGCTGGAAAAAATATGGACTTTTGTAGTCAAAGTATAATAGAGTATGATTTTTGAAGTTTCCGAAAAAAGGCTCCATGAAACTCGAGCTAAAAAAAATCCACTCTCGACACTGGAAATGTGTAATGCCATCTATTAGGTTTCTCCGGAATGAGGTCATGTCATGATTTTAATATGGGATCTTGCTAATAGTCCAAAGAATGAAGCCAAGATCTCACTAATACCATGGCACCTAGCCAGAGTCGAATCCGGCAGATCTCGGGTAGGGGGTCCCAAGCTGATGATCTTGGCACGATGGTAACACGATGAAGAAGGGACACAACGTTTACCTATGTTCGGACCCTCTCGAAATGGTAAAACCCAACGTCATGCTTGTATGGTATTGATTGTGGATGGGGTACATAGTACATGTGTATCTACCTCGAGATCGTATGTGTGTATGAATCTATATAATATGTTCTATCGACTAGCCTAGCCTAGGTTTATATAATATAGCGGAGGCCTAGGTTTTAGAAGACCTCGTCCTGTGGAATCTTCCTTGTATATGCCATGGGCTGCGCGAAGAGGTCCGATAATACAGCTCGAAAAAAAAAAGTCCGATAATTAACCGGCACGGGGGTCCTCGGCCTGGTCCTCCTGGCTGGGAGACCACATACTGAATACCCCATAGTCCAGAAAGAATATTCTACCACTTAACCACGTAACTCCAGATGCTAACCTATCCATTCCCATGATTCCATCAAAACAAGCCATACACTAGGACAAAAAACAGGAGGAGATCACAAGCCGCAATGCCGATGGCTCTTCCTAGGAGACAAGATCTTGTTCATGATCAATTTGTCACACCCATAAACTAAAGACAGGGTATTATACTACGTTGTCTGATAATATTATAGTGTCAGCTATATAACCGGGGAAAACAAGAGCTTACTCCAAGAAAAGTATCTGCAATACCAAAACTTCAGGTGTGAACTGTCTGATTGATATTATACTGTCTGCTATGTAACCATGAAAGATACCAGCTATTAAGTTTCTCTTACTGAGGTCATGTCATGATTTTTAATGTGGGATCTTGCTAGTACTCCAAAGAATGAAGCCAGGAGCTCATGAAAATCATGGCACCTGGGAATATTCTGCCACCTAACAACGTGGACTCCAGATGCTAACCCGTCCATTCCCATGATTCCATCAAAGCAAGCACTACACTAGGACAAAAAACAGGAGGAAATCACAAGCCGCAATGCTCGCTGGCTCTTTTCCTAGGAGACAAAAAACAGGAGGAAACCACTTCATTTGCCACATCTGTGAACTAAAGACAAGATATTTCATTTCATGGTCTGATTAATTAATTAATTAATAGACGTGCAACAACCATCTGTACAATACCCAAGGGAAAAACATATGGATGCATGTCAGCATGTGTATGTATGTATCTATCCACCGGCTCAAAGCATGGCTCCAATGTATCTTCTCTGGACTTAAAGCATTGGAACATGCGCACTGACGGACATTAGCATGGCATCTCCAGCTACCTAGGGTTGTAGCATTGTCGAGCCCTTCCATGGATTGTTTTGGGTAAAGCACCACTTGCGCCAACGAATTGGTAGAAACTACCATGGTGGCATGCGCGGCAGCGCACACGTAGAACTTGCCGCCATTGCCAAAGGCAGCATGTACTGCTCATGCACCGGGACAGTTAGGAATAGGGAGCAGCAGCAGTTCCGTTATTTTATGTGCTGAGTCATATTGTGGATGTGGGTCTGTAACACTGACACATGCTAGTTGGATGATTGATTCACTTGAGGTGTAGCGCCTCCAGTGGCCGACCCACCAAGGACAGCACCGTGGCGGCGATGTGCCTCGGCGTCAGCCCAGCTGCTTCCATCTGGTCCTCCGCGGCGCCGTGGTCAATGTACCGGTCTGGCAGGAACATCGACCTCAGCTGCAACAGCATCACATGACAAATATAACCGTCAGCGACCAATTCATGCTAAAAATTTCCAATGAGGAATGTTTCCGTCTTCTTCACAAAGGAACACTATTGTATTCGTATCTGAATGGGTCTTTACCTTGAGGGGGCCGTCGAGGAGGCCGTTGAGGCTGAGGTAGTGCACCACGTGGGAGCCGAAGCCTCCGATGGAGCCCTCCTCGGCGGTGATGAGGATCTCGTGCTCGGCCGCGAGCTCACGGATGAGCTCCGTGTCCAGCGGCTTGCAGAACCGGGCGTCAACGACGGTGATGAACAAGTCGTGCTCCTTCAGTGCCTCCGCCGCCTTCAGGCAGGCCTGCACCATGGTGCCATATCCTAGCAGGGCTACCCTGTTACCGCTGACGAGTACCCTCCCCTTGCCTACCTGAATGGGGGTGCCTCTGTTGTTGAGAGGAAGCACGGCGCCAATGCCGTTACCTCGGGGGAAGCGGAAACAGCTTGGGCGGTCGTCGATGGCGTTGGCTGTGGCAACCATGTGCATGAGCTCCGCCTCGTCGGCAGGCGCCATGACCACCATATTGGGCAGGCAGGCCATGTATGTCACGTCGAACGCGCCGCAGTGTGTAGGGCCGTCTGCACCGACGAGTCCCGCCCTGTCCATGGCGAAGCGCACCGGCAGCCGCTGCAGGTCCACGTCGTGCACCACCTGGTCGTACCCGCGCTGCAGGAATGACGAGTAGATGGCGCAGAACGGTTTCATGCCCTCAGCGGCGAGCCCTGCAGCGAAAGTCACGGCGTGCTGCTCCGCGATGCCCACGTCGAAGCACCGCTCCGGGAACCGCTTCTGGAAGTAATTAAGCCCCGTGCCACCGCCCATGGCCGCGTGGATCGCCACCACCTTGTCGTCCCCCTCCGCTTCCCGGATCAGCGACTCAGCAAAGTACTGCGTGTATGACAGGGTCGGGCTCTTGGTCTTGAATTGCTTCCCCGTCGTCGGGTCAAACTTGACCACGCCATGCATCTTGTCCGCGGCGGCCTCCGCTGGTGGGTACCCCTTCCCTTTCTCCGTCACGATGTGGATGAGCACGGGCCCAGGCGCCGGCATGGACTTGACCTTCTCGAAGATGGTGACGAGGTCCTCGAGGCTGTGACCGTCGACGGGGCCGATGTAGTAGAGCCCTAGCTCCTCGAAGAGCGTTGAGCCCGAGGCGCTGATCATGCCACGTGCGTACTCATCCACCTTGGCAGCCACCTCGTGCGTGGAGCCGCCGATCTGCTTGGTGATGGTCTTGGCGGCCTCCCGGAGCCGGCGGAACTTGGTGCTAGACTGGAGCTTGGTGAGCGCCTTGCTGAGTGCGCCCACCGGCTTGGAGGGGCCGTCGAGGGTGGCGGTCGGGAGGGAGACCTGCTTGTTATCGTTGAGGACGACGATCATGTTGGAGTCGAGGAAGCCGGAGTTGTTCATGGCCTCGTAGGCCTGTCCAGCAGTCATGGCGCCGTCTCCGATGACGGAGATGACGTGGTTCTTCTTGCCCTGGAGGTCACGCGCGACGGCCATCCCGAGCGCCGCGGAGATGCTCGTGGAGCTGTGTCCGACGCCGAACGCGTCGTGCGCGCTCTCGTCGCGCTTCGGGAACCCGGCGAGGCCGGAGGTCTTGCGCATGGTGTGCATCCGCGACCGGCGGCCCGTGAGGATCTTGTGCGGGTAGGCCTGGTGGCCGACGTCCCAGATGATCTTGTCCTCCGGCGTGTCGAACACGTGGTGGAGCGCCACCGAGAGCTCCACCACCCCGAGGCTGGCGCTCAGGTGGCCGCCGGTCTTGGACACCGTGTGCACGATCTCCGCCCGGAGTTCCGCAGACAACTGCTCCAAGTCCTGCCAACGCCAACCCAAATTCATTTAGCAAGCTACTATGTAGTAAATAAAGATTTAAAAAGGATCATGGCTACCGGACGGCGAAATAGAATTTAGAATTTATTGACATCCTCTAGAGAAAGTACAATCATATAAATCATATAGGTAGCCCGAGCTGGAGGCGAATATATTATACCGTGGTGGACAGGTTTTTCATGTGGACGGGGTAGTTGATGGTGTCGAGCAGCGGCGTCTCCGGCTTCTCGCTGGAATACTCGATCTTCCATGCGCCTGTCGTTGGCTCCTTCCTCGTCACCACCTTCCCGTCGCCGGCGCTGGCGCTGCTAGCCGCGGCCGCAGCGCTCGCACGCAATTTGAACTGCAAATGTACGACAAATATAGAATCACCCCGTCAACAACACATCCATCAAACAGATACTCCGGCCGGCGAACCGGCACCGGAGACCTAACCCAAAGGCAAACATTTACATGAGAAAAGTAACACGCGTATATGTACCTGCCGCGGACAAGAAGCGTGAGCAATGGTCGGGGCCGCGAGGAACGCGGAAGGTAGCGATGCTTGGAGCGCCATTGGAGAGACACCGTGGACGTGCATACAGCGCAGCTACTTGTTGGAGCTTGTAAAAGCTCAGCCGGTAGAGGCGATGAGAGGGAGGAGAAGATGAGGAGACTGGGTGGGGGTGGGGTGAAGGCGATATAGAGTAGGAGGTGCTTATTATATAGGGGCACACTCCAGATGCTAACCCATCCATTCTCATGATTCCATCCGAAGAAGCAATAGACTAGGACAAAAAACAGGAGGAGATCACAAGCCGCAATGCTGATGGCTCTTTACTTAGGAGACAAGAACTTAATCATAATCAATTTGTCACATCCATAAACTAAAGACTTGGTATTACATTACGTGGTGTGATTAGTATTGTACTGTCTGCTAGATAACCATGTAAGACAAGAGCTTAGTCCAAGAAAAGCATCTACAATACCGAACTTGAGGTGTGAACTGTTTGATTGATACTCCCTCCTTACTTGTGGTTAGTTTAATTCTAATACCAAGTTATACTATCTTCGTCCAGAATTAGTTGTCACTGAAATACACGTATCTAGACGTATTTCAGTCTTAAATACTATATCCGTTTGAGCGACAAGTAACTTCAGACCGAGCAGGTATTAAACATATGCGACGAATAATATGGATGGAAGAGAGTATTACATTATCTCAGCACCTGTAGCATGCCTGGCTCGGTTCACCTTGCACGTTTGACCCACTCAAGAAATCATCTCGCACAGTCACAGTCGCACATCACGTGTCATGACCAACTTACAGTCGCCTCACGTGTTCTGACCCACCCGAGGAAAAAATAACTTGTGCGCAGGAAGATGCCTTGCGCCAACCACGTCTGATCCTCTCTGGACACGTCCAATTAGGCCTCGTTCGCTTCAAAGGATTCTAAACCATATGGAAAATTAAAAGCGTAGGAACAGGGAAGCCTTGTAGGTACAATACGGAGGAACTGAAATTAGAGGAAAGAAACAGTGGTTGTGCGTTCTGAACGCCGGATGGATAAACAGAGAGCTGCAGCAGTCGTACTAGTCCTAACCACACATTAGCAGAGCTGTGCTGATTTTTAATTCGCATGCTAGCCATTCTTCTCTCACACATGGACCCACACTGCATATTTTATTCAGCTTATCAGTGGGCAGCCTCGGGCTTCCGCCAAAAAAAGAGATCAGGGTAGATGTGTCGATTCCTATGGAATTGACACTGTTAGCAATCCTTTCCTACGGTATACTGTAGCGAATTCCTTTGTAACGAACACAGCAAAGGGAAAAGAAACCATGGAATCCATAATTCCTTTGGAATGTCCAGAAATCCTGTAGAGCGAACGGGGCCTTTAACGGCCCTCGACGCTGCATGGCCTTCGTTTTGGAACTTTCCCTATACGAGTAGGTAGATCTCCTCCCGTATATTCCTCGGGGTGAGGATGATAATTGTGTTGTCTCTCTTCCTAGAAACCACCTTGTTTTTTCTTGGAGCGCTGTTCGCCATGTTTTTCTTCTGCTGGGAAACCACAACAACGTTATCCTAATATAATTGAGAAGACATTAATTATTTTTTAGGGGAAAGAAGACATTAATTTCTACAGCGGTCAAGTGCAATACGGTATTTTTGCCGTTGATATACTTTGAGATTTGGACCACAATATCATAGACGCACACAAATATGTTACTCTTACAAAAGATGCAGAGTGCCTGTCTCCTAGGTTTATCCCTTCTCGTGCCTGCTCCGCACTGTCCGATCTGCGCGTGCATCGTGCTCAATCGGCCCCGCGTGTTCCTCGGTGTTCTCGGGGGTCCATGACGCATGGGTCGCGGACACGCTCGGGCCATCTTATGTAGTGTTTTTCGTTGCGTTTGTGTGTGTCATCTCGTGCGTTGGTCCGCATGCGTCGGGTGAGGCCAGCTCGGCATGTCAGTGTCGTTCATTTCCTGCTGGGTTGTTTGGTTCACGCGAGCCGGGTACGCTAATGCGCCCAGGTAAACATGTTAGCATTGCATGGCCGGCTTTGCCCTGCGGGTGGGTGTGCATCTGGCCGACCTAGTTAATTTGCATATGCTTGGATGGTGGATGTTGTCGAGGCTGTCACGATGGCTAATATCGTTTCGTCTGCTTGCATGTATGAGTCGCTGTTGGCCGGGGTTTTTCGCGCGTGCTCAGATGCTGGATGTTGTCAGGGCTGCCGCGCCGATTCCTTGCATGTCTGGGTGGGTGTGTGAGGAACCCCTGGTCCTAGGTGTTGTGAAGATCTTGCTTGGGCTTTCTAACCACATGGATGTTGGTTCCCCTGGCTAGTTACTTATTCGGCGCTGTCGGGTTACCACATCTCTTGTTCCACGGTGCTCCCATGATCACTCATCACTCCTTGGTCTGTCCTGCCCACTCACATGCTCGTTGTTCCCGAGGTTAATCGGTCGTTTGAGGTTGTTTTCTCTACATTTACCCGGATGCTAAGAGTGTCTGTTTGGCAGAGCGGTTCTTGCTGATGCGCTTGGCTATTGCACACTACTAGGGCTAGCTGTTTGGTGGAGACTGTTGATTTTCTTTCATTCATCGGGCACTTTCTTTTCTCCAGATGGGCGCCTTCGGGTGAATTTGATATTAGAGCTGAAGTGGCCCCTCTCGTTAGCAAAATGTGTTGTCAAACAAGAAGCTGATGAGAAACTTGTTAAACTCCTAAGAGAAGAAGAGATCAAACGGGCCGATCGGGTCAATTCTCATGAGGGATGTCAAGGAGGGGTGGCAACACCCTATTCTTCTATTTGATTGAGAACAGAAAGCATAGGAAAAAAGAAAATAATTTAACTTGAGCAGGATGAAGGTACTATTGCAGGAAATGTGAACCTTGTGTCTAACATGACAATCTTTTATATGAAACTGTTAGGTCCCCTAGTAGCTAACATTGTGTCAATAGAGGAAGACACAAGAGGGACTATTACGCAACTTTGTCCCAAAGAGAATGTTGTGTTGACATGTTTTGAAAACAATGTTTCAAGTGTATAAGAAAAATGTACAATGAGTATCAAATAAGGTAGACATAAAATAAATATTTGAAAATTTGTTCATCATGTATTTGAATAATATCAAACACCGATAACCAAATGACCCTGGCTTATACGGAAAATGTGCAATATGTACAAAAATGTAGAAATCAAAACATTTATTTTAAAAAATGGTAATCATGTATTCGAAAAATGATGAATGATTACAAAAAATGTATATATACTGTATAAAAAATGTACAATGTATATGAAAAGAAGGTAGTTCAAAGCATATATTTTAAAAAATCATACATTTTAAAAAACAATGTAAAACATGCATACAAAATATTCTGCGGTATATGAAAAATGTACATATGTGTAGGAAAAAAGGGGGAAAAGAAAACGTAAACAACAAACAAAATCAGAGAAAAAACTTAATAGAAAAAGAATAAGAAAAACAAAAACCTAAAAACCACGGAAATAGATACGAAATTGTGAAATAGACTGAAAACCAAATAAAAAAGGAAAATAAATAAAAAGTCGAAAAGTAAAAACCAGAAAACCCTAAAAACAAAAACCTGACGCGAAACAGTGAAGACCAAAGAAAACTGATGAAACCCGTAAATAGAAACACAGAAAATAAAGAAAGCAAAAGAAAAACTAAAAGCCGGACAACTTCAACTATTGTACACAAAAAGAAAAGGAAAAATAAGAACGACCCTAAAGTGGACCTACAGCGATCGAACACAACGACTGACGAAAATGAGATAAGGCTATCAAGCGGGAAAACGGTCATGAGCGGGCCCATATGCACGGCGCTGCGAGCATGGGGAGCTACTTCCATCACCATCTGGCTATAAGCGAGATATAGCTCCAATGGTCTACATAAGCGCTCTCTATATAGGAGGCATCACCTGTGAAACCATTAGTTGGGACAGGTCCAGCGCAGTGCGCGACATAGCACGTACGTTTACTGCAAGCGGAGAGCACATTCGCCTCATTTTTCTTTCCTTTCATTTATTACCCACTTCTCATTTATTTCTTTATTTCTGAAAAATTTGTATAATTATTATTTAATAATTTTACCCTTTAAATTTTGAATGTTCTAAAATGTACATAATTAAGTAATGGTTTGAAAAACTATTGTTCTTAATGTATTGGAATATTATTCATTTTATATCAAACATATTCGTTGTGTATTTCAAAAAATGTTTGTTATGTATTAAAAAAGTTCATAATGTGTCTAAAAATGATCATCTTAGATTAAAGATGGTTACCATTTATTGAAATGTTCAGATTTTATTTTTCAAATCTTCAAAATATATCTTAATAACATTACTTCATTAAAAAATGATGGCCGTGTATTTAAAGTGTTCAGAATATATTTGGAAAATGTTCAATGTGTGTTTAGTATATATACAACAGTTTTCCCTATTTGAGATAAAATCAATTTGCATTCTAGAAATGTTCAACATTAATCATATAAATGTTCGATGTGTATTTAGTATATATACAACATGTATACTAAGACTTTCAATGTGTATCTAAAAACTATACAACCTATATATAAAAAAACTCCTTGGTTTATTAGATTCAACTGTATTAGTAAAATAGAAAAGGGAAAAGACAGAAAACTTAAATTAAAAAAATCTGAATGAATACCGATACAAGAAAAAAAGAAAAGAAAAACCAAATTGAATGTTACGAAAATCGAATGGAAGGTTCTTAAAACCAGTCTCTAATATGCCTAGAAGCTTCTCAAACCCACACACAAACCGATTTTGGGCTGGTCCACTCGAACATGCGCTACAGGTGATTGCTTAGTTGGCACTGGGGAGCTCCTATGTGTCGCTTTTTGCGTCAAGTAGCTGCTGTTTCGCACAGACGCTCTAGTTGGCGGGCTTTCTGTGCCGCTTTCTGTTTCTTCCGTTTCGCGAGCAAGCGAAGAGCGCGTTTCTGTTCGCTGTTTCTTCTGTTTCGTGAGCGAGCGAAGATGGCGTTTCTGTTCGCGGGCGAGCGAGGAAAGTAAACTGTTCCGTACATTTAACTATAACGTTATATTCACTCTTGCGTTACTGTAGCATACAGATTATTCAATTGTTTTGAACAGATTTTATAAAACATGAACCAAATTTCGGAAAATGTGAAAAAAAATGTGAAATTTGAAAATAGTTTTGGAATTATAGGAACACATGTTAGAATTTCAACATATTTTGAAAATTTCTGAATATTGTTTGTAATAGAAGAACATATTTATCAATTCAAACAATTTTTTCGAAATTTCATACAAAATTCTGAAACCATGAACATGTTTTTAATCCAGAATAGATTCTGAAATTGTGAACATTTTTTGAAAACGAGAACATTTTCTGAAACTGTGAACAAAATTTAAAAATGAGAACAATTTTATGAAACCATAAGAAATCTGAAATTGTGAACAAAATTTGAAGACGAGATTTTTTTGAATCCATGAAATATTTTTGAAACGTGAACATATTTTGAAAATTATAACATTTTTTTCAAATTAGTGGACATTTTCTGAAATTGTAAACAAATGTTGAAAACAAGAACACTTTAAAATCCCAGAACATTTTTTGAAACACGAACAATTTTTTCAAATTTTGAACATGAGAACATTTTTTCTTAATTTAGAAAAAATATTTGAAAATTTCAAACAAAAGAAACATGGAAAATAACAATAAAAAGGAAAAGAAAAGAAAAAAGATAAAAAAAACAAAGAACGTATTTAAAAAATGCGAACATTTTTTGGAAGTCCGGAAAAAAATTCAAAACGAGAAATTTTTTCAAGCTCCCCGAACAGTTTTTTAATTTATGAATTTTTTTTTGAAAACAAGAACATTTTTTCATTTTTCGAAAAAGTTGAAAACTGGATCATTTTGCAAATTTTCGGAACAAAATTTTAAAAAACTACAACATTTTCGAAAAACAAGATCATTATTTGGAAATCATGAAAATTTCACGAAACGGGAACATATTTCCAAATTCCAAAAAAAAATTGGAGATGTGAAAAACTCCTGAACAAAATTGAAAAAACGAACATTTTTGGAAACTTGTGAACAATTTATGAAACTGGGACATTTTTTGAAACTCCGGAAAAAATGAAAACGTGAACTTTTTTGCAATGTTCGAACAATTTTTAGAAACAAGAATATTTTTTAAACGCCCGAACATTTTTTGAAATGTTGTGAAGTTTTTTGAACAAAAGCTTTCGTAATATTTTTGAAAAAACAAGGAGATTTTTTGACTTTAGGAAGAATTTTTTAAGACGACCATTATTTGAAGTTTTGAACTTTTTTAGAAGGAGGAACATTTTTTGAAAATTAAGAACAACTTGTAATATGAACTTAGTTTAAAAAGATAAAATAACCTTGAGAAAGAAGAAAGGAAAAAAGAAAGAAATAGAAATAGAAAACAAAAACGAAAAAAAAGAAATGAAAGAAGAAAGAAGAAAGAAGAGAAAGAAACGGAAACAGAAAAACAAAAAGAAAGAAACAGAAAAACCGGTAAAATAAACAAAAATACAGGTTCAGGGAACCTTCAAAAAGGTTCCCAAAACCGGCTGGCGTTGTAGGTGCGCTGGGCCGGCCCATCGCGTCGCTCACCTGTGTGAAGCGCCGGCAGTTTGAGGCAATGTGTGTCTAATAGGATATTCCTAGGCACTATGCGATTGGGAAACCAGCCAGAGCGCCCCCAATATTCCCCCGCGAGCCTTTTTGGGCCGGTCCATTTGTGGGGTACGAAGCCATCTGTTTTTCATTTCATTTTTCTATTTTTTCATTTAAGAAATTATAGATTTAAAAACAGAAATTATAAAAATGTTTGAGAATTTCTAAAAATGATGCTATTGAAGAAAGTTCCGAAAATATAAATGTTTGATGATTCAAAAATATTAGTATTTTATTCAAAAAAATTCTTCTAGATATCAAAAAAATATTCAGGAGTTTAAAAACGTTCGTGTATTAAAAAATGTTCATGAATTTGAAAAAATGACTGTGGATACAAAAAAGGTTCATTAAAATTATAGAAAAATAAATCAAAAATTGAGAAAATATTTGTTCCTGCAATTTCAATAAGTTCATCGATTCAAAATATGTTTGCAGATTCAAAAACTGCTCATGAAATTCCAAAATAATCACCAAAATAAAAGAGTATTCTTGATTTCAAACATTGCTCCCAAATTTTGAAAAATGTTCATCGATTCGAAAAAAGTTCATGAGTTCCAAAAAATTGTTGAGTTTTCTAGGTATTTTATGTGCATAATTCAAATTCGAACTACTTGCATTTCCTACAATTCATTAAAAAGGATTAAAAAATCATGTATTTTTCCTTAGGTGCTAATTTAGGTAGTATGCAAGAATTGAGAATGAGTTAGAAACATCTTGGCTCGAAATGTTCACCGTGTATTTAGAAAATGTTCAACGTGTGAAAATTTTCACCATATATATGAATTTTTTAACATTTACGAAATTTTAATTATATATCTGGAAAATGTTTCAATATTAAAAAAAACAATGTGCATTCTAAAATTGTTCAACATTATGCTGATAAATGTTCAATGTGTATTTAGAATATATACAACGTCTATATGAAGAAAGTTCAATGTGAAGAATCTCAGATGTTGGGCTGGCCCATTCGAACATGCACTATAGGCGATTGCTTATTTCGTATTGTAATATGTGACACAAAATCACCAATTGAAGAGCACTCCTTTCAGATATCACTCCCACCCCAGGGGTGCGATAAATAACGCACTGCATGTGTGTCAATTGTCATAATTTGAGAGTTTCCCTTTTTTCATAGATTCATTTATTCAAAACATCTTATCTCCTTAACCGTGCGTCCAAATCTCGATTTATTTTCACCATTGGATTCCTCGTGCTTCAAAACTAGATACCATGTTGATAGGTTTTTGACAAACTTTTTTTTTCAAGAAAAAACCTGAACCAGGGGCATATTTTTTTTCTTTTCGAAAGACGCACGGGCATACCTCTCGTGAAACCAAAACCGTGCGTCCAAATCTCGATCTATTTTCATCATTGGATTCCTCGCGTCGAGATCTTCAAAACTAGATACCATGTTGATAGGTTTTTGATGAATTTTTTTCACAAAAAACCCGAACCGGGAGCATATATTTTTTTTCTTTTCAAAAGACGCACGGCCATGCCTCTCGCGAAACCAAACCGTGCCTCCCACAGAAGCAAAATTGTGCCTCTCCCAGAAGGAAAAAAACGCGGTTTTCCCTTTTCCAAGACGCACGACCGCGAAAGGAAAACCGTGCCTCTCGCGGAAGAAAAGAAAAACATGTTTTTTCCGTTTCCAAGAGGCACGGCCGTGCCTCTCGCGAAAGCAAAATTGTGCCTCTCGTGGAAGGAAAAAACACCTTTTTTTCGTTTTCGAGAGGCATGGCCGTGCCTCTCGCGAAAGCAAAACCATGCCTCTCGTGAAAGCAAAACCGTGCCTCTAATGGAAGGATAAAAAATAGAAAGCACTTATTTTTTTTTCTGAGAGGCACGGCCAAGCCTCTCGCTGAAACAAAACTGTGCCTCTTGTAGAAGGAAAACTGTACCTCTCGCGAAAGCAAAAAGAACATGTTTTTTCTCGTAATTTTTTTTTCAAAAAATTTGTTTCGCCCAAAAGCTAAGAAAGACCCGTGAAAAACCAAAAAGGTGAAACAACACAGAAAAATCCGTCTAAAAATCCAAAAACGCATGCGGAAAAAAAATCCAGACGAAACGCCCAGAGCACGACACATGGCGGCTGCGCGCTCTCAGCCCACACCCAAGTGATTGTTGGGAGGCTCCCAAACGAGCGATTGTTAACTAGTTGCTCACAATGCATTCAACGCGGTAAATCCCAAGGCTATGAGTTTGCCAGTGCATGCCACACTTGTCATTATGTTGTGCAAGAGAACATTTAAAACTTTAAAAACAAATCTCATTGACCACGAACTACTCGCAATGCCAAAACATATAGAGACTTTCGAAAAAGTAACCAAATCCTAGACATAAAATACTATTTAATCAGTGAACAGTTTTTCAAATAGACAAACTTTTTATTTTGAAATTTTTTATTTTCTCAGAAAGATCATGAACATTAGTTTTGTTTAGAAAAAATTTAAATTTATCAACAGGTCTCGAATTTATTAACTTTTTTTGACTCAACAAACATTTTTTAATCGATGATCTTTTTAAAAAAATTGGGAAATTTTTTTAAAAAATATCTTATTTTTGTGAACATTTTCAAAATTCAAAAATGTCATGGGCATTTTTTTCAGATTCCCGAATATGTTTTGAATACACCATCATTTTTTCAAAATCATGAACATGATTTTATTTCCCGACCATTTTTTCCAAATTGTGATTTTTTATAATTTTGCGAACAGTTTTGGAAAACCACCAACAATTTTTGAATCCGCAAATTTTTATGAATTTCTAAACATTTGTGAATTCACATATATTTTATGATTTCTCAAACATATTTTTTGAAATCTCGCAACATTTAGAATATTGAAATCCCGAATTAATTTAAAGAAGAAAGAAAACAAAATGAGAAAATAAAAGACAAAAAAGTGAAATAAAAAACAGGGGAGTAAAGCCCCGCACATGGGCCGGCCCATGAACGCATACATGGGTAGGACATGCGTGAGAAAAGAAAGATAAAAATTGTGAAAGCTGGAGGTTGAACCTGGTCTCATTACTTGAGGAGCGATATGCCAACCACTCTGCTACTTGTCATTCTGTGACTTCTACTCGTCGCGCCCCTATAAAACAATGAAGGAGGCGGCGATTTTTGGTTCGAAAAATTGAATCGTTTTTCACTTACGGGTGGCATTAGTGGGTAAATTTTATCAATTTGAAGGGTAATTTTAATGACGAACTACCAGAAGCGATAGCTGCTTTATTAGTAGGTAAAGATATTCGACAGCCAATTATTCCCTTCGTTTCCCACCGGGACCAAGACACCTGTCTCTTTCATGATTTTAGAAGCCACCTATTGATACTTGAAATAAATCGTAAACATATAAAAACTGGTGTTATTTTAATAAAGAGGCGAGTTGCTGCAATTTAATTCGTAGATGAACCCTCTCTTCCAGCAAAAGCATAAGTTGGTCCGTTGGCTGCAGGCTTCGGTTTAAATCGTGCGATAGTGAGTTTGAGTCTCATACGAAGGAGCGACAACATTGAAATGAAACGTTTCAACGGAAGAGGTAATTAAGTGTCCACCAAAACATCATTAGTCTCCGGTTTACGGAAAAAGTGCATCCGGATCGCTGGACGAACTCATATAAGACCACGTTAGAT
>NC_041382.1:783833599-783834946 GCF_002162155.2 Triticum dicoccoides
CCCCCTAGATCCCCTCCATTTGCTTGAGATTTCACCGGTGGATCCGGAGCATTTTCATCACCCAAGGTACCTCCCCCATTCCCCCTCCTTTTGATTGGTTGAGATCTTTGTTTTGTGTTGATTTGGTCAATTTATTGCAAACCCTAGGTGTTGATCTTGTTGTGTGCATTTATGGCTAGGGTTATGGTTATGTTTGGGGTTACTGTTAGGGTTAGGGTTATGGTGGTTATGTTGGTGGTTATGTTGGGGGTTAGGGTTATAGTGGTTATGTTGGGGGGTTATGGTTAGGGTTAGGGTTAATGGTTAGGTTAACTTGAATATGAATAGTAGTTATTTGCCCAATTTGTGCAAAATTTAGTTTATTTGTCCATTTGAGTTGGTTGGATGACATATATGGATTGATTTTATTGTTTCCACTTTCTTAGATGGATAAACTCGTAAATGTTCATTATTTGGATAAGACGACATTTATGCTTGGAAATGACGATGAAGGGGAAGAGGCTATGGTTTTTGACACAAGTCCAGGCTTTGATGATCTTGTAGTTAAAGTGAGAAGCGTCTTACATCGGAATGACCCAAATGCCGAGGTTAAGCTTATTGGGAGGTATGAGGTTGGATTGGGAGTAAAGTCCCGATTAAAGAGTATGCCCATCACCTCCCAATTGCATTGGAATGTTTACAAGGACAAAGTAGACGCATCACAAGACAAGTCTCTTGAGATCTTTGCCACAAAGGTTGATCCTCCCCCTCCCTTGCAAATTGATCTCAACCGCAATGCATCCTCCCCAATACATGATGATAGTGTTGAGGTGTATGTCCCCAATTGTTCTAGCCAACCACCAAGTAGCCAACCCAATGAAGATCATATCAATGCTAGCGCCATAGTACTCTGTCATGATGCAATTCCTCATGTTGAAGAAGATGCTATTCCTCATGTTGAAGAAGATGCTAGTGGTCATGTTGATGATGATGCTATTGTTGCTCAAGAGGATGCTTACTCGGAGAATGAAGAATCCATTACAATCCAATTGGTAACTTGGATGTCATTGTGCGGCAACAAGACATGGACCATACCCTCCCTTATAATCGTATGTGTGGGTATAACTCGGATGACGAGGGTCAGGAGGAAGAATTGGATGAAGATGGGTTGACTGCGCAAGAAAATGAAATCTACAAGATGGTGACCGGCAAGGAGAGAGGGCCGCCGTTGTTTAGGGATGTGAGTCTTGCGGACAATGTCGTTGTTGACGGTGGGTTGAGATTCGGGTTGTCTGAGCCAACACCATGCCCCAAATTCAGTTATCCTCGGCTAGAAAATGAGGATGAGAATGCTCATTTGAAGAAAGG
>NC_041382.1:784130932-784179505 GCF_002162155.2 Triticum dicoccoides
CTAGGGTTATAAAGGAAGTTTGTATGTGGTTACCGAATGTTGTTCGGAGTCCCGGATGAGATCTCGGACGTCACGAGGAGTTCCGGATTGGTCCGGAGGTAAAGATTTATATATGGGAACTCATCATACGGTCACCGGAATAATTCGGGGGTTTACCGGTATTGTACCGGGACCACCGGAGGGGTTCCGGGGGTCCACCGGGAGGGTCCACCTGCCCCGGAGGGCCTTATGGGCTGAATGTGGAGAAGGGACCAGCCCCTTAGTGGGCTGGGCGCCTCCCCCCTAGGGCCCATGCGCCTAGGGTTTTGGGGGAACCCTAAAGGGGGGCGCCCCCTTGCCTTGGGGGGCAAGGCAACCCCCCTTGGCCGCCGCCCCCTCCTCAGATGGGATCTGAGGGTGCCGGCCCCCCTCTCCCTTGCCCCTATATATATGTGTGGAGGGTGGAGGGCAGCCATACCTTTGCCTTTGGTGCAGCCCCTCCCCTCTCCCAAGTCCTTCTCCTCTCCCGCGGTGCTTGGCGAAGCCCTGCAGGATTGCCACGCTCCTCCATCACCACCACGCCGTTGTGCTGCTGCTGGATGGAGACTTCCTCAACCTCTCCCTCTCTCCTTGCTGGATCAAGGCATGGGAGACGCCACCGGGCTGTACGTGTGTTGAACGCGGAGGTGCCGTCCGTTCGGCACTAGGATCTCCGGTGATTTGGATCACGATGAGTACGACTCCTTCAACCCCGTTCTCTTGAACGCTTCCGCTTAGCGATCTACAAGGGTATGTAGATGCACTCTCCTTCCCCTCGTTGCTGGTCTCTCCATAGATAGATCTTGGTGACATGTAGGAAAATTTTGAATTTCTGCTACGTTCCCCAACAAATAATAGTATGCATTTTGGTCATGAGCGTGTAAAACTGCATGACTCCAATGTAAAGTTGGTAAATTGCAATTCCAAAGTACAGATAATGCAATGAGCTTAACTCTTTGGATAAATGATTCTACCAAATCATTTTGAGTCTAGACATTAGGACAAATTGCTAAACTTCAATCCAAGGGCCATATAAAAGGCACTCAAGGAGAATTCTGCAATGTTATCCATTCGATTTTCTTGAAATCGATGTCAGGATAATGAGCCAATGGTTTCGTGTGGATAAACCACACTTGAGACCATCGTATAGATGTGTCTTTTGGAATCATGGAACACCTGAATAGTCTAGTCAATGGATGGAAAGAGTGACTTACCTCAACTTGATGCATTCAAGGAGTCTGAGTGGTTCAGCCTAGACTTTAAGGTGCGCGAGCCTTAAAACTAGCTTCCCTGTGTCACATGTAGTGTACACAAAATCCAAATATCGTTAGAATTTAGCATCAAAATAATCATAAACTATGGAATTGCTCATAGTTTCGGTTTCAACCCAATGTCTCGATGACCAAGGTGAGTATGCCAAGTTTGCCATGTACAAGACATTTTGGAAAACTATCTTGGGCGCAACATGTGCTACGGGTTTTGCAGTATGTGTAGTACAATCCTGAAGATACATAGAGAATGTGCTTGCCATATCCGTTGCATATGGTAAAGAGAAGTTAGTCCTCTTTGTTGTCATCATAAGTTTCGCTATGAAAACTATTTTGACGGATACCTCTATTGTTTAGTAGGGTACGAGTTAAACCTGAGAAGCAATAAAGCATCCCGGCGTTACTCGAGTACCTACAGGGATAGTAAATATGACTCGAGTTGAGCCAACAAATACCTCATCGCGTCTAGCGATTTTAAAACATCTCCTTTCTCTCGATGAGAGTGGAAACATTAAACTTCCCTGAGCATAGAGTTTGTGGTGCATAGGTCCACAAGGCACATATCATCTTTCATCGGATTGACCCCCGTAGAAATCTATATAAGACATGAAGATTCTCAAGGAAATCACTATCAGATATATAGAATACATACAAACGTATTTGTACCAAAGTGTTGATACAATATATGACGACAACAATACTTATGTTGTTGTTACAACATCATAAATGGACATAAATTATATTGACCACTGAGGAGATTGAGAGACTATTCATGGTCTCCAAACATGTCGGTTGAGTCATATTCAACCACACGTTCTCGGTGCCCATAGGGTCCCGTCATCACTGGGATGTCGGGTTGAAGGCTGAAGTGAGCTTCAAACCTTTGCCCTTGAATTCATTGTATCTCAGGGATTGCTGATGCAGAATAACCAGATGCTGAGATCTGAATCTAATGCCTTATAATGTATAAGACACCATTTTCTGTTAATGGTGTGATCCTGACCAGAAGTGAATCCTGTATTGCACACATTATCCCATGAGACACAAGAGCGATCAGGATGTCCATGGCCTAGATAGGGCAGTGGTGGCCATTAAGGGCGAATGCCTCAAATTCTATAGCCATATGATATCTCTATGGGTAAACCATATATAATTAATTTACAGTCAATAAATTAAAGACCATCATGATTGATGTTGTAATGAACTTAGCAAAATCAATAGGTATTTCAAGAAGTTATCTTAAAACCATTAATGTGAATCTCAAATTGCTAAATATGACACCTTGAAGATAATCTTCAAAATGGAGTAGATCTCGCAGCACTAGGGAGTATAATCTGATGAAATCAGTAGATACTCACTCGTAATGCTGTATGTCATGACTTAGTAAAATATGTAGGAGAGCACTTTGTAAAGCAATCATAATGTCGAGAACGACAAAATGTAGGCTTTATCAGTAGTCATCGATAATCTGCATATGCAGTAGATCTCAATTGCAAATGGACGTATTAATCTCGACATGTAACGAACATGGAGATACATACATTCCGGAATACATCGTACTCAACAGAAATACACTACTATTGTAATGAATAGTAATGATTTTGCAAACTTGATGTTCAAGTGAAAAAACTTGAATTGTATAGACCTCAAATTAAATGAGATGATCTTGTATCAAGTTGCAAGATAATTCAGCAAAGTGAATTAATATTTTGCGAAAGAAAATTAATCTCAATTGCAATGAGATTGTTTTGCGAGAAAAATTATATTTCTCAATCGCAAATCAATATTGTTGTGCGAGAAAATTTAATCTCAATCGCGAAAAACATGTTCTAGAGAATGTGGTAAACACATTGAACATGTCAAATATAAATATACACATATTTCTGGAATTGTAAAACTCAACAGAAAATGGGTTGAAATGCATATCTATACATACATGGTCTAATAAAGATGACAAATGCTAATGAATAGCACGAGTAGTTGAACCATGTTCAGTTATCCTGAGACGTACAGGAATTACTCCAAGATTTATAGACACAAGCCTATTATAAAAATAGGTAAAGCCGCATGGGTTAAAGTGTATAATCACGAAGGGATAAGGCTCCATGGCCTTTTCAATTTCCATGTGCGGTTACGAATCGAAGGATTCGTTTTGGTTCACGCCGCCGTGCTACGCACCACCGTTCGCTGCCGATGGGAGGGCACTGCCGCACGTATTCGTGCTGCCGGAGCGCTAGATGACGTCGGTGCACCGCGGGCGGCGGACGGACACGCGGTGCGGCACGGCACATGGCCGGGCGGAGACCGTGGCCTGGGGCGCGGTGCGGCGCGGAGGCCGGGCACAGGGTGCTGGTCAGGCGGCACGGAGGCCGTGGCCTGGGGCGCGGCGAGGCGCAGAGGCCGGGTGGACGGGCGCGCGGCCAGGGGCAGCCCCGACCCGGGCGGGCGCGGCCAGGGGCAGCCACGGCCTGGCGCGGCCGGCGCAAAGGCCGGGTGGACGGGCGCGCGGCCAGGGACAGCCCCGACCCGGGCGGCGGCTGGGTGGATGGGCCCCTGGCGCATCGCAACGCAGGCGGGCGCGGCGCACGGCCTGGCGCGGCGAATGGGCGCTGGGCGGGTGAGGGCGAAGCCTCAGCGCAGGCAACGTGTGGCCACGGCCTGGCGCGGGGTGCGGCGCAGCGTGCGAGGGCAAGGCCTCAACGCGGGCGGGCGTAGCCTGGCTACTCCGGGCGCGAGCGCCGCGCGGGGGAAGTGGACCTGCAACGACGGCCGGAGGGAGGCGAGGCCGGCCGGTGGCCGCTATCATGACCTCTACAGGAGAGGCCATGGTCGGGGAGCGGTCGCGCCGTCGCTTTTTCTCTCGACCAAATCGCTCTCGGGAGCGTGCTGATAACGTGTTGAGGACCAAAGCAAAATGAATGAAACTTCTCTTTTTCATTGATGATTCTACATATATCTATATCTATCTATATCAATATAAAAGACCCAAAGGGGCAGATCCAAACCATCTTAGCCGTCAAATCATGTTATCTAACGGTTCAAATCCCTCCAATGGTGAGCACCAAACACGTTTAACGCTCTAATTACCCATCACTGCCATTGGTTATAAACACGTTTTGACTCAACGCTATCCCATGAAATCTGCCGTGTAATTAATATCCTACCATTCCCGTGAAAAAATAATTGATATACTACTAAATGCCAACATGCAACAGATATATCTTACCTAATATAACGTGCAACTAATATCCTACCTAATATAAACGTGCATTGCACGTACATTATTACTAGTAGGTATAGGGAGGACGCCTCGTTGAAGAGGTGTCTGTACATGAACCGGCGCGACGGTTGCCGAAATAGCATCGGTCGGCGGTTAATATAGGCAGGGATTGTCCCCTAATTAAGTAAAGGCATGTACAATGGTTGATAAAATAGTCTTATTTTAAATTTTGCATGAAATTTAGAGATGATAAAGAAAAATATCTACAATGAATCATCTCTTAGTCTTATCTTTAATAATTAGCAATTCCTAAAAATGTGGTGAGACATATTGTGCTAAGAAATCATCTCTTGTCTTATCTTAAATAAGAGAAGACAAGCCTTCTTTTATGAGTTCTCCATCCTCCACCTTATCATTTATCCTACGTGACACTTCTAAGATAACATCATTGTATATGCCCTAATAATGCATGCATGAGTACTTTCTTCTTATAATAATAGTGCATGCAGTACATATAGAAGCAGAACACAACCACGATTTTCTGTTTATCTTTTGCTATTAATGATGATGGATCGAGATCGATCGAGTAGAACAGGAAATCATTCCTACTCACCAGTTTGGGTGGGCGGCGAGGGCACACGGCGAGTCCACGACGACGACGAGCTCAGTGCGTGCTTGCTTTGCACTGTGGCAGCGACCATGTTGTCAATCGGGTCCGCCATGTTCTGCACGGGATTGGAAGGCTATAGATGTACGAAACCTCACACGTTTGGATCACCGTTCAGTTAAATTTGCACGAATCTTAACTCATCGAGGCAGTTTTTTACATGCCACGTAGGGCAAGGCTGGTGTGTGGGTGTTGGAGAGGTCGTCCACACGCCCCACAGCACGCTGTTGCCAACTGCGTTGTGTGAGCGAACTAATTTCTATCCACACAGCCATCACCTAGACCACGCGCGTGTGGGCGAACTGCTTTTCGTCCATACGACAGTCGCACATGTTGGATGACAACTGCGGTTGCACATACATGGCAACTAGGTAAACACACAAGGCAACTATGATTCGTTTTGCCAGACGACAACTGCAGCTGTGCGTACGTGGCAATCAGATAAACATACATGACAACTGTGATTAACCACACATGGCAAGTAGGTACACACATTTGACAACTTTGTGTGACCATATGTGGCAAGTAGTTAATCATATGATTCAATTATTGAATTTCTAGGGTAAATTACAGAGAATAGCTCACCTAGAAGCCACGTGCCGCCAGTGACCCCCACCGTCGCCGATCTAGCCTTGCCGCTACTGCCCTCTTGGCTACTGCTAAATGGAGCGCCGAGGAGCCACCGTCCACAGTCCACTAGAGTAAAAATCGCTCTGGAGGGGTCGCCGCCTTAGATCCCCTGCCGCCGATGAGCGACCGATCAATTCGGCTTCAGCTTCCTGTTTCTTTATTCACGAGCCTGTGGCCTGCTGCGCTGGCCAGATGTGGCCCAACTAAGAGAAAGACTAAATGGGCCTATGGCTATTACAGGAAAAAAATTTAGAAAATCATATTTTTTGCGGGTGAGAAAATCATTTTAAAGTATCAAAAATTCCGAACACAAATATACATGATCATGCAGATGTATGCTACATTCTTGTATAACTTCGTGATGAAATACGCTTTAGTGTGAGCCGTAAAAAACAAATTTTTGGACTTTTATGTTGAATAGCATGTGCTAGAAATACATGAATTTTTTTGTGTAGCTTTCATCAAAACGTATTTCATCATGAAAATTTACAAAGAAGTAGTATACATTCCTAGATTCACTTGTAATTTCTTTTCAGAATTTTCAAAACATGGAAAATATGTTTTTAGCTTTTATCTAGAAAAGGACAAGCCCCAGCAGGCATTTCCGTACAATGAGGTCTTGATAGACAGGCACGAATGCTATATCTAACCTATCTCGAGATGTAGCATCTCGTTGCCTACATGTGCCTCCAATCTGGGCTGGCCGAATATGCTCCACAGTTGGTATGGACGATCTTCTTCTTTCGTGCCTACCGGTGTCACCTGTGCTTACAACTAAGAAATGGTCTGAACATGTTTAAAATGTATAATTTTCATTGTGTACGTAGAAAATGTTCAATGTTTATTCAAAAAATGTCCACCATGTATCAAAGTCTGTACATTGTATTATTTTTAAAATGTTCATCATTGGTTAACAAAAATGATCATTGTGTATTGAATAAATTTTCACTATGTATCTTAAAAATGTTCAACATATTAAAAACTTTCACCGTGTATGTAATTTTTCAAACGTATTTAAAGAAATATCACCATGTATTTAGGAAAACGTTTGGTGTGTGTTTGAAAATATATTCAATGCTCTGTTAAAATATGTTCAAATTGTATTTTTTTAGATGTTCACCATGTATTTTATATATAGTCATGTGCATTTGACGAATGCTCAGCGTGTGTCTAAAAATGTTCGACGTGTATCTGCAAAATGTTTAACATACATTCCAAAACAATTCAACGTGTATTTGGAGAAACACCAATATGAATTCGAAATAGAAAAATGGTACAAACAAGATGAAAGAAATAGAAAATGGAAAGCACAAAGAAAACTGATAAAATGGTACAAAAAACACAGAGAAAAGATAAACAAAAACCTGTCCAGAACCTTCTCAAAACCAGACAGAAGGTTCCCCAAACCACAGTCTTTATACATAAAAGCTTCTAAAACCCACCCTATTGGGCTGGTCAATCAGGAGGTCTTCTTCCTGGACATCACTAGGCTTCTCTCTGTCTAGTTTCCTCGGGCCTCTTGTTTCTGGACGTCAGAGTGCTGCTGGATTACCACTTCGGAACGCGGGATTACCTCGGAGGGGTCATCTACACCGCTTAAAATCTCGATCGGCGGATCATCTTGCTTAAATTCTCGTGCCTAGGAGGTATAACCTAGCTGAGAGAATCATCACGCTTCACCGACAAGCTACACCGCTTATGCTACTCTGCTCATCAGTGACTTTGATCACCTGCACCTTCATAGTGTTCTTGGGTGTAATCATGTGCCTATTTTTTTGTGTGTAGCATGTCCCGCTAGAAGGTCGTGGGTGCCGAGCGGCGGCCAAGACACATGGGCCAGGGGAATAGGGAGATCGGCCTGGAGCAGCGGAGAAAGGAGGCAGGCGGCTAGTCGCGAACAAGGTATTAGGGAGCGAGGGGATCGATGGCTAGAAGCCGATGCTAACAGAGATGCTTTGGTGCGCCCCCATGGAGTTGGGCTGGTTTTCTGTCGGAGAAAAAATTGGATAGAATCATAGAAAACACTAGGTCACACGAGGGTATGCTTTGTATTTAAGAAAAGGTGGCAAGTTGTTGACCGCTTGACTAACGGAATTCCTTTTACATGTAATGGAAGTGGTATTTTGGCATGAAAAACTGGGATTGTAGTGCTATTTTGACAAGTCAGTTTTCATAGTGGTATTTTTGACATGTTTGTTTAGGTAGGCATTTTGGCATGTTTGATTTTTTTTTGATTGGGGTGCACCGAGCCCTAGTTGTAGTGCAACACTAAGGCGACACAAAGGGAATTCTTCTTGACAAAAAAAATTAATTTCATATTGTGTAGACTTAAAAGTCTACATATCAAATATCAAAGTGATAAGAACCGATACTACACTTGACCTCAACCAAAAGGCCTAGAAAAGTATAGGCATGTCTGATTTTGATTAGTGGTATTTTGGCTAATTATCTCAAAGAACAGTCTATGAGCCTTCACGAGCGTGTAGCGTCATCCGTTGGCCTGTTGTGGCCTAACTAAGAGAAAGACTAAATAGGCCTATAGCTAGTCCCGCTGAAAAAAATACAACAGCGCTTTGTGGATGGGCGAGCCACGAGGATGCTAAATGTCACCCACGGACGCGATATCGAGCGCTAAATGTCACCCAGTTTTTTCAGCACTATGGCGTCTGCACATGGCTAAATGTCACGAGCGTGTAACTCAGTCTCGCCTATGGCGTCTGCACGTTAGCCGGTTCTTGTTGGGGTCGCTTCTCGGATGTAGCACATATGCTTGCTCGCTCGTTGTACAGCGGTTTTTCTTCTTGTTTGGTGTATACTGGTGGGTGTGGTCCGGTTTTCACTTGTTTTTTTCTTTCTTTTTCTATGCTTCTTTAAGGTTTCTTTGGGTTTTAAAGGTTTTTATTTCTTTCAATTTTTATCCTTAATATACGGTTTCATTGTTTATATTTTCTTCTCTTCAATACGGGCTCCTTTGATTCAAAGGAATTACATAGGATTTTTGGAGGATTTAAACCCTTAGGAATTTTTCCTGTGATGCTCGTTTGATTCGTAGGATTGGCATCCTTAGGAATTTTTCCATATGATCCATTTGTACTACATTTTGGAGGAAAATTTCCATCCACTCAAACCTCTTTGTAGAATTCCTTTGTTTTTCCTATGCTATCAAACATTCTTTCAAATCCTGTAGGATACTATGAGACATGTCACCCTATTCCTCCATTTTTCCTATTCCTTCATTTTGACAATCCTGTGAATCAAAGAGGCCCTACATATATACTTTTTGCAATATGTGTTTTACATTTTCATACACGTGGAACCTTTTCTGATACTAGTTGAATATTTGTCGAATACATGATGAATAATTTTTTCGAATACATGTCAAACATTTTTTAAATACACGTGATTTTTTAAATGATACGAAACATTTTTTCAATATTACATGAATATTATTTTACATTTCTTAAAGATTTTGTCAAATACTAGATTTTTTGAACAATTTTATTAATACTTGTTAAAATATTCCAATATACAGTGAAATTTTGTTGCTGCCACAAAACCATTTTTAAACTATGTGACATTTTTTTCGCACTGTATAAACAAAGTTTTCAAATACATATTTTGAATATTATTTTAATATACTTGTTAAAAAAATTCAAATAGACATTGAACATGTTTATGGCAGGAAACATTTTTTGTAAACATTCTTTTGAAATGCCAGGAATCTATTTTAAATATTGAACATTGTTTTTAAATGCCAAGTACAGTTTTTAAATGACAGATTTTTGATAGTACGCAAATGTTTTGTTACGTTGCATAATTGTTTTGAAATGTGAGAAATATTGGTTCGGAACATGTGATCATTTTTTAAATGTAACATACATTATTCTGAAAGTTTTCAGCATTTTTAAAAGTTGCAGAAACATTTTTTGAACAGGCATGAACATTTTTTGAGACGTTATGATTTTTAAAAATTTATATAATACAGATTTCGAGATGTATTTATTTAGGATATTTCAAAATATTTTAAGAAAAATAATGAAAAAAAGAGAGAAAATGATGAAAGTTGAAGGTTGCACGCCTCATACTCGTGTGCCTAACCCATCTGCCCGCCCGCAAAACACTATTTCAATTTAGACACAGTCAATGCTGAAAGTTGAAAATCGAGATACAGTCAATCCCTATATCACGGGCCATCCTATTTAGATTTACCATGAAACAGACTTTGGGTGCAAACGCGCGCACCCAAAGCGAGGCTAACGGACCAGCCATTTGAAGTTTATTTTCCATGTCTTTTTCCCACTGGCTCAAAAAAAGAAAGTGCGTAGCTGGTTTTTCTTTCTCTGTGTTTCTTTCTGTCTGTGTTCTTCTAATTTTCATTTTCCCTCTTTTTTCTGTGTTTCTTTCTGTCTGTTTTCTTCTAATTTTCATTTTCCCCTTTTCCTTTTTATTTTTATTCTTTCATTTTTATAAAATTTTGAACTTCCTTTCAATTTGGAAACATTTTTTTGGATTTATGATTTTTTTTTGAAATTTAGAACTTTTTCAGAGTTAACATGCTAACTTTAATTCACGAATATTTCTAAACTCGCTAATATTTTTATGTTTCATGAACACTTCTAAATTCAGAAATATTTTTTAAAACTCTGAACATTTTAAACATTGATGAACATATTGTAAAATACTAAAATTTTAAAAATTTATGAACATTTTTTTAAATCAATGAATAATTTTTCAAATTCCAGACAACTTCATCCAGGTAAGTACTACGACGTACTAGCATCGCCTTCTTAGGTTACCAGCTCCACCGCCGCCTAGCCTCTAGCCTCCCCATCCTCTCGTTTGTTCTCCTTGGCCCCCCTAGGCTCCAGCTTGCCATTCCCAGTATGGCGCGAGCAAGCTCTAGGCGCGAAGTACCTCATTTAAAGCGGGGTGAGCACAAGCCGGTGCTATGCAGGCAACCTTTGGACGGCACGACCAATCATGATGGAGAAAGGTATCTGGAGGCATGCATAAGCTCGTGACAGCAAGTGAGCTCGGGCCGACACTAAGGACCGAGGTGGTGGGCATGTAGGGGCGCCAACGATGACACCTCTCACACTTCATGCTGCAAAGACCACATCAGCCGCCTCCATCGTAGAGTCGGCCGTCCCATCCCCTTGCCTCTCTCTTCCTTCCCTCACATGTACCGCATTGAGTCTTCCTTCCAATACTCCACCCTTTCTCGAATCTTTGTCGACTTTCTTTGCGGGTCCAAAGGTGAAGCCGCTGGTTTCCAGTGGTGGTGGTTGGAGGTGGTGCAGTCGGGTGCGATAGGTCAGGTGGGATAGTAATGGGATGTGAGGAATTTTACATTTCCTCATTAGGGTCGACAAAATCTACAGAATGGCTATGTCGGCCACGATTACCAGACTTGAGGAAGAAGATGTTGTGGATGATGAACTTGGGCATGGTAGAAAGGGAGAACTCGTGGAGGTGGTACAGGCACCGGAGATTGGAAGAAGTCTGATGAAGAAAGGCAAGTCCCCATCACCCCCACTTTGCGGCGCAACAGGCCATGGCATGCCCATCCTAGAGCCTCGCAAAGATGGTCGTGGGCGCTTTGCCCTGGAGGTTAAGGAGCAGCCAACGGAGTAGAGAGCGTGTTGTCCTAGTTGTTGTGACACCCCGCATCACGTCACGTCGAGGAAGCCCCCCATCGCCTACTTGGTGAATGATGAAGGAGAATGGGGAGAGAGGAAGACACTTTTAGTATGACATGTGGGACCAGAAACATTATTTTGCCGGTTGGATGCCGCACTAATATTGAATTGTCCATTGAAATGTGACGTTGCACAAAACCACCTTCCAAATCTCTAGGGTAATTTAAACGGTATCGATAGTTTGAGGGTACAGTCTAATTGGTTTCGTAGTTCGGGGTTGTAGATTAAACTAGAGCAAGAGTTTGGGATTGAAATATGCACTTCTCTTTATCTATTACGCCTGTTCTAAAATATATGGTGAATTAATCTTTTTCGAAGTTAAACGACAAACATGTCCATGTTTGGCCAAGTTTCTAGAAAAATATATCAATATTTATATTACCAAATTTGTACAATTTCATCCATCATGGAATATTTTAACTTTTAGGTATTGCATATGTTGATGCTTATTCTACAATCTTGGTCAAACATACTAATGTTTCAATTTCATGAAAATTGATGAAGCAGGATAATTTCTTTGTCCGCTTTGGACTTAAAAAACAAAGCACTTGTAAGGGCATGTACAATGGCTGATAAGACAGTCTTATCTTAAGTCTTGCATGTAATTTAGAGATGACAAAAAAGTATGTCTACAATAGGTTATATCTTAGCCTTATCTTCAATAACTAGCAATTCCTTAAAATATGGTGAGACAAATTGTGCTAAGAGATCATCTCTTGTCTTATCTTAAATAAGAGAAGACAAGCCTTTTCTTACGAGTTCTCTCTCCTCCACCTCATCATTTATCCTACGTGGCAATCCTAAGATAGCACCATTGTACATGCCCTAATAATTCCTTTTTTCATCAAAAGGGGTTTACCGACATCCCATTTTAAGAAAACGAGGCAGCAATTGTAACTAATTTTCTACTTAATTTTTTTTAGAATTCTGGTCATTTTCGTTCGAGAACAAGCATATACGAGTATATAGGACGCGCATAAATATGATATAGCCACTGGATGCATGAGAACAAGCACACGCATATCACCCAGCTACTTGCGTTTCGTTTTCTTCCTCCCACGCACAAAAAGGTCAGTCACCGAAGGACAGCTTGCTTCCAGGTGTATATACCCTTCGCCTGCAAAAAAAAAGGTGTTTATACCCTTCCGTCTTCAGCACAGCGTCAAGAACAGCGGGGGTCTTAACGATGAACATGACCCACCTAGACTTGAGCTCTGAGCAGTTGTGCTGCTCGGCTAATGCCAATGTGGTCGCAACCGTGTTGACGTCGTTCCCGCCGGCGAGCCTACCCGCGCAGATCAGCTTGAGCCTGTCCAGACCGTACCTATCGGCGGCTGCCAGCAGATGCTGTGCCATCGTGATCACCTCCTCCTCCTGCTGGCTAAAGTCCGGCGCCGTATCGGTGTAGATGAATCGGAGAAGCGTCTTGAACACTGCCGCCTCCATGTCCTTAACTTCGACACGATGTGACCTCTTCTCCATCATTTGCCCGTAGAACTGGGCCATGAACACGGGGGACCTCGCGGCTAGTACGGCCTTGTGGGCCACAAAAGTCTGGCCGGACACGAGGAATGTGACGTCCACGCCCTTCTCGCTCTGCAGGAGCTCGCCGAAGTGCTCGTGCAAGTTGGAGGATGGCACGGCAGGCATTGGGATTTGTTTGACGGGGAACGTTTGCACAGGTAATTCCTTGAGGACGGTGATGGTGCACTCCAGAGTCAGGGCATCATCGGTGAGATAACCCGATGCCTCTAGATCACATCTTTTCATGAGCATCAATTTAGACGAGTGATGTGAGTCATACATGAACTCCCCTGACACGGTCTTCTGCTCGGATGGAGTGAGAATTCCTTTCAGATCTACCAACCGGCAACCGAGATTTGCCCTCACATAATTGTTGGTTCGGGATCGACTTCGGAAGATTAGCTCCAGTGCTACAGACCATTGGAGATCAAGGTAGATACAGATTTCCCAATCATACCCGTCGACGTTCCATCTGGATTCGATGGAATAGCTGCTGCTCGAGCCTATGTTATTGGTCGCGCAGTACCCGTCGATCTTGAGCAGCTGCACCAAGCGCGCGGCATCTGTGATGCTTGTTGTGCAGACATCTTCCATGGCGACCGAAACCTGGATGGCGTGAGGGTGGTTGTTCCGCTTCCTCTTCACGATGTTTGTGGAGTGTGCAATTTATACAGGGTCTCCGCGAGTGTTAACGAGCGACCTGGTGGAGAGAGAGAGAGAGGGGCATGCCAACAGATAGACGTCGGAGGAACTCCAAACGAAAAAGGTGACCAGTCAAACGCTTTGCGGCATGCCAATCATCACATCACCATTCGATTGATAGATAAATAAACCATTACATCACCCTCATATTTTTTTTAAAAATCATCACTGTTGAGTATATTGTGTACGTATATATTATGTATTGGGCCCATTTTTTATTTTCTCTGTATAGTCGAGGTTGTGGCTTCCCTCTTATACTCATATATACGTGTCTGGTGCACATGGATCAATGTATTGCGTGTTGCACAGCCTATTCTCGTATTCCATATGATATCAGTTTCCGTCTCCCGATCCTTAACCTAGTCTTCCGCTCCCTGCCGCCGCCGCAGTTCCTGCCGCCGCTGCAACCTAATCTCCCGATCTCCCGATCCCAACCCACGCCACCGCTGCCTCTCGTTCCAATCGCCACCTAGCCCGTCACCACAACTCGCTAGTGCCGCCGCTTTTTCCCTTCGCCTCGCACGCCCGCACCAAAACTCGCTAGTGCCGCCGCCTGGATCGCTCGTGCCGCCGCCGCCTGGATCGCTAGTGCTACGCACGCTGCCGCTGCTTTTCTTTTCTTGCACCACAGCCACACACGCCGCACCTTCCTCTCGCGTCGCACCACGTGCCGCATACCCTAATCCTAGACATGAGTTCCTCCTTCTTCACCGTCTCCAACCCGTTTGCCGGTCCCGATGTCACTCTTGTCCGCGATCTCAACATCCACGAGCGCGTCACGGTGAAGCTTGATCAATCCACCGCCTCCTACTCCGCTTGGAAGCGGTATTTTTTGCTGGTGTTTCGCGAGTACCTCCTTCATGGCCACATCGACGGCATCGTGGACTCGGCTCTCATGATCCATCACCAGGAGTGGATGATCCTTGACGCCACCATCATCCGTTGGTTCTATCTCATCATCTCCACCGACCTCTTTCACACCGTGGTGGATGATGACGACGATGCCTACGCCGTCTGGACCAAGCTCAACGGACTCTTCACCGACAACAAGCTGCAGCGCAAGGTCCTTCTTTACGGTGAGTTTTACGGGTGCCAGCAGCTTGACTCGTCCATCGACGATTTTTGCATGCGCCTGAAAAAGCTTGCCGATGAACTCCGCGATCTCGGGGAGACGGTTGGCGACGAGCTCCTCATCAGCACCCTCACCGTCAGTCTTAACGAGGATTTTGAAAACGCCGCCTCCAACCTCACCCTCATCCCGGAGCCCACTTTCGCTAAGGTGGTAGCGTACCTCAAACTGGAGGAGCGCCGGATGAGGATGGCACGGACTCGGGCGACCCACACTGCCCTCGTCGCCGGCACCCGCGGGGGCCAAGCCCCGCCACCTCCGCGCCCGACGCCGCCCCAGCCGGCGGCGCCCGCTTTCCCGCCCGCCCCGGCCGCTCCCTTCCCGTCGCCCCAGCCGGCGGCCAATGGGGGGTTCGTCGCGGCGGCCGCAAGCAGGGGGTGCAGGCGCTCAGGGAGGAGCACCCCGCCCGCCGCAGCCGGCCTACCAGCCAGCCCCGTGGTACGCCGGCCAGAACCCATGGACCGGCGTTGTGCACGCCTACTCCATGCCGGTTCCCCGTGCACCTACCCCGGGGATTCTCGGCGCCCGGCCACCGTCGCACCAGGCGTTCTATGCCGCACCGCAACCCTATGCGTCGTCCTATGGGCCTCTCTCCTACGGCCAGCAGCCGCAGCCAGGCGGGCTGCCGCTGCTGCCCCTGACGGCCCCACCGCAGCCTCTTCCACCGGCATCGTGGGACCCGGCTCTTCTGGCGGCTCTTCACACCGCCCCTTCACCTTCCAGCTACATCGGCGGCGGCGACTGGTATATGGACACTGGAGCTACCGCGCATATGGCCGCTTATCCCGGTAACCTCCACACCTCCTATCCCGTCCACACTTCCGCTCGCATCACCGTCGGTGACGGCTCCTCTCTTCCTATCACTCACATAGGTCATGCATATTTTTCGTCTAATTCCACTCCAATATCCATGTCTAATGTCTTAGTTTCTCCTGAGCTTATTAAAAATCTTGTTTCTGTTCGTTCTCTTACACGTGAAAATCCTGTTACCGTTGAATTTGACGAATGTGATTTTTCTGTTAAGGACGCTCGCACCCGGATGGTACTCCACCGATGTGACAGCCCGGACGAGCTCTACCCGGTTCACTCCGCCACCTTCACCACCTCCGCCGCCCCTGTCGCTCTCGCCACCGGAGTGGATCTTTGGCATGCTCGCTTGGGTCATCCCAATCCCGCCACCCCTCGTCATATACTTTGGAGTTTTTCTTTCACGTGTAATAAGAATGAGGATCACTCGTGTCATGCTTGTCGCCTCGGCAAACATGCTCGTCTTCCATTTAGGGCATCTTCTCATGTTGCATCGTATCCATTTGAGTTAATTCATAGTGATGTTTGGACCTCTCCTGTTGCAAGTAATACGGGCTATCTTTATTATCTTGTCATACTTGATGATTTCTCGCATTATGTGTGGACCTTCCCGTTGCGTCGCAAGTCGGATGTTATATCCACTCTCGCCGCCTTCTACTCTTACGTTCTCACGCAGTTTGGTCGTCCCATTCTTGCGTTCTAGACAGATAACAGGAAGGAGTTCGACAATCTTGCTGTTCGTACCCTTCTCATCACACATGGCACGACTTTTCGTCTCACTTGCCCGTACACTTCGCAGCAGAACGGTCGCGCTGAGCGTGTCCTTCGCACTCTTAACGACTGCGTTCGGACTCTCCTCTTTCACGCCAATGTGCCTCCGCGCTTTTGGCCTGACGCTCTCGCCACCGCATCACTTCTCATCAACATACGTCCTTGTCGCACTCGTGGGAACTTTGTACCTCATCACCTTCTCTTCGGTGCACCACCTTCTTATGATGAGCTTCGCATCTTCGGCTGTCTCTGCTACCCTAGCATCGCCGCCACTGCGCCTCATAAGCTTGCACCCCGCTCCGTCGCATGCATCTTTCCTGGCTACCCACCCAACACAAAGGGTTATCGCTGCTACGATCCCGTCTCCCATCGTGTTTTCACCTCCTGACACGTTTACTTTGATGAGAAGGTGTTTCCGTTTCAGCAGCAGGTACCCCTCGTCGCCCCTTTGCCACCGGCCACCGGCGGCCTTTCGGCGACTCTGTCAGGTGGACGGCCCCGCTCGGCTCTCGGACCGCCTCTGGGCTTTGGCGGTCCTCGCGCCGTGGGACGAGCTGCGCCTCGCGCCCCCACGTGGACGCCCGACTCGTTGGCCTCCTCGGCCGACCCCGCCACCTCGTCCGCCGCCCCTCCACCCGCCGCCCCCTCCTTGGGCGTCGCGGGTGCCGCGGGCTCTGGCGCTGCCTCTCCGACCGACTTGCCGGAGGTCTCGCCGGCCGTTACGCCGGCCCTGTTACCGGCCGCCTCGCCGGCATTCACGCCGGCCCCGTCGCCGGACCCGTCGTCGGCCGTCTCGCCGGCTGTCACGCCGGCCGCTTCGTCGAGCGCCTCGCCGCCCACCTCGCTGGTCATTCCGGCGTTTTCTTCTCGCCCTGTCACACGAGCTCGAGCCGGGATTCACCGTCCGAGTTTGCGGTACTCGAGCGACAAGTACCTCCTCGCCGCCTCCACCATGGAGCCGTCCCCTCTTCCTGCGTCCGCTCGCGTAGCCCTTCGTGATCCTCACTGGATTGCCGCGATGCAGGAAGAGTTCGACGCTCTCCAGCGGAACCGCACCTGGACACTGGTTCCCCGGCCTCCTCGCGCCAATGTCATCACCGGCAAGTGGGTCTTTCGCCACAAGACCCGCTCGGATGGTACACTTGAGCGCTACAAGGCTCGCTGGGTGGTTCGTGGTTTTCGACAGCGCGCTGGAATTGACTTCACTGAGACGTTTGCCCCGGTTGTTAAACCGGGCGCGATCCACACTGTCCTCCAGCTTGTGGTGTCCCGAGGCTGGCCCGTTCATCAGATGGATGTCTCCAACGCCTTCCTCTATGGCCATCTTGAGGAGCAGGTGTATTGTGAGCAGCCCACCGGTTTCGTCGACGCCTCTCTTCCTGGCCACGTGTGTTTGCTGTCCCGGTCTCTCTACGGGCTCAAGAAAGCACCCCGCGCCTGGTACCAGCGGATCGCCGGGTTTCTTCAGACACTGGGCTTCAGCGTCACTCGCTCGGATGCCTCACTGTTTGTTTATCGCCAGGGCGACACGACTGCATATTTACTCCTCTACGTCGACGACATTATCCTGACGGCCTGCTCCGCAGCCCTTCTTCAGCAGATTACTCTCTGGCTGTGTGACGAGTTTGCCATCAAGGACTTGGGTTCTCTACATTACTTTCTTGGCATTGAGGTTGTTCGGCGACCGGATGGCTTCTTTCTTCATCAGCAGAAGTATGTGCACGAGCTCCTTGAGCGTGCTGGCATGCTCAACTGTCATCCTGTTGCTACTCCTGCTGACACGAAGGCCAAGGTTTCTGCTCTTGAGGGCTCGCCAGCGTCGGATGCTCCCTTCTACCGGTCTATTGTCGGTGCCCTTCAGTATCTGACTCTCACCCGACTGGATCTACAGTATGCTGTTCAGCAGGTGTGTCTCCACATGCACGCCCCTCGTGACTCCCACTGGACTCTCGTGAAGTGGATCCTTCGGTACATCTGCGGCACGATGACCCTTGGGCTCACTCTCACGACGTCCCCCTCTCTGGAGATGGTGGCCTACTCCGACGCGGACTGGGCTGGCTGCCCCGACACCCGTCGGTCCACCTCTGGCTACTGCGTTTACCTCAGTCCTTCACTCATCTCGTGGTCGTCCAAGCGACAGCCCACGGTTTCGCGCTCCAGCGCGGAGGCAGAGTACCGAGCTGTGGCTAACGCTGTTGCCGAGTGCACCTGGCTACGACAGTTACTTCAGGAGCTGCATCACGATGTCTCCCAGGCCACAGTTGTCTACTGTGACAACGTCTCTGCGGTGTACCTCTCCGCCAACCCCGTTCATCATCGCCGGACAAAGCACATTGAGCTGGACATTCACTTTGTGCGCGAGCAGGTGGCCCTTGGACGTATTCGGGTTCTCCATGTTCCGACAACACAGCAGTTCGCCGATGTGGTGACGAAGGGTCTGCCGACTTCCACCTTCGAGGAGTTTCTTTCCAGTCTTTGCGTCACTGGCGCCGCTTCGACTGCGGGGGGTGTTGAGTATGTTGTGTACGTATATATTGTGTATTGGGCCCACCTCTTATTTTCTCTGTATAGTCGAGTTTGTGGCTCCCCTCTGTACTCATATATACGTGCCTGGTGCACCGATCAATGTATTGCGTGTTGCACAGCCTATTCTCATATTCCATAATCACATCTCACCAATACGTCAACTAAGAGCACCTTCATTCAGTTGGTAGTAGAAAAACAACGAATTCCAAATTCCATGAAGAATGACCAGGGAGAAGATGAAGCGGTGAAATGGGGTGGGGATGGAACAATCAGACAGAAGAGACTATGTGGCATGGAAACTGACTTGCAATTATCCACCGCCAAAGAGTGGCGTCCATCGCACACCATTAAAGTCTTGTAACAACGTTGATTTTCTTCCTCAACTTCTAGGCTTCTAGCTACTGGAGTTCAAACGACAGTGGCAGTTCGCTGCTCTCATCAAAGCACCCCTGGCATTGAGCTGGCACGCAATGCTACCTTATTCAGCAAGTCGCACGATTAGGCTGGCGAGGTGTGAAGCGCTCGCCTCATAACCGCTGCTTCACCCAGCCGCGACGTGTGCGTCTATGGTGGATGACTGTGTTCTTTTTTCTTGAAATGACAAAGCGACAGAGAGAAATTGGATGACACAGTCCAAGCAGGCCCAGACAACAGCTGATCATTCTTTTGTTGCACGAGCATCATCCCAGACTCCTAGTTCATATAGCGCTCTCAGCAGGGTGGAAGCATCAACGGCCAAAAACACCCAAAACTTCAGATCCGACGGTTAAAACGTTGATAGTTTGAGATGACTGGAAGATGCACATTTGTAATGTTTCTAAACATTATCTTGTCTTGTATATGTTGCTTCATTATTGTCTATTGTTCTTCACCCCCTCATGCTCAAATCCTCGCTCTGCCCTTAGATACCAATGGATGCCACCTAACCCATCAATCTCGACCTTTCGTGGTGCCACGTAGGAAATTCTTGTTTGGCTACAACCTCATAGTTAAAAACTAGCGGGTTCATTTTCCACAAGCTCCACAACCTTAAGGACTAAATCATACTGGATTAAATCATACTTCACTCAAGGATGTGTCCGCTCCTCTGCCATGATGAGCAACTGTGACATAAGGGTGGCACGGCAGTTCAGTACCTAGGAACTGGCTATAAGCTGCACATAGTAAGGCAAGTACCTCTAACAACCTTCCTACTCCCTCGCAACGATTGATTAAGCTCTTGCGAGCCGAGCTCACTAGAGCCCATCACATGTTGTTGGTCATGTAGTTTTGTTTCTCTGAGGGAACCATGGGCTCGACTATGTCTCGTTTAACGTGGGACCTAGCATAGCCTCACCTCAAGGAACACACCACTCGGTTGGCACCATAGGGAGACCGAGCGTAGGCTACAATCGTTTCTTCAAATTTTCCGTTCATTCGTGCTTTTTTTGTACATATTTTAAATACATAAATTTCAAAACATATTTTACATTTTTTTAAAAATAATCACAATTTTGAAAATTGTTAACGTAGTGTCAAAAGTTTTGTTAGCATAAATAAAAAAAAGGTTGATAGCATTCAAAGGAAATGTTTGTGACATTTAAAAATGTTAACTCTAGAAAAAATATTTATCACATATTAAAAAAATCAAAAGCATCTATTTGAAGAAAAACATTTGTAAAAAATAGTTCCAAATGTATATGGAAAATATAAAGTGTGTATGAAAAAAAGTAGAAATCAAAGCATAGAAAAAATTTGTAAACATGTATCTGAAAATATTAAACATGTAAAAAGCAATATTTCAGATGTGTTCAAAAATGTAGAATGTGTATTACGAATAGGCATCCAAAATTTATATTAGAAAAAATGTTAATCATATATTTAGAAAATGTTGATCATGTTTAAGAAAATGTTACTTATCTATACAAAAAATGTACAAATCTATATGGAAAAAGTGGACATCAAAACTTATATTTTTCAAAAAATTAATCATGGATTTGAAAAAAATTCAACGTGTACAAAGAAAATGAATCGAATATATAAAAGTTATATGAAAAAGTACATATCAAAACATATATTTGAGCGAACCAACCTGTGATTGGATGGTTAGAGCGACAGTGGTATGCCAGCCCACCAGGGTTCAAGTCTTGGTGCTCGCATTATTTATGAATTTATATTAGGATTTCCGGCGATACGCTTTCAGTGGGAGGAGACGTTCCCGTCGATGACGAGGCGCCTACTGTGACTTCGTAAATTTCAAGATGACATGCCGGCTCGGTCTTTCGAAGGTGCTCATAGGGGTAAGGTGTGCGTGTGTGCGTTCATAGGGATAAGTGTATGCGCGTATGTATGAGCGCTTTTGCGTCTGTACTGGTGTTAAAAAACATATATTTGACAAACAATGTCAAACATGTATTTAAAAAAATGTTCAAACATGTACAAAAACATGTTTTTGATGTATACAAAAAATATACAACGTGCTAACCAACTTGTGGTTGGATGGTTAGGAGGATAGTGGTATCCCCAGCCCATAAGGGTTCGGGTCTTGATGCTCACATTTTACTGGATTTATTTCAGAATTTTCGGCGATGCACGTTTAGTGTGAGGAGACGCTTCCGTCGACTACGAGACACCTACGATGACTTCGTAAATCTCAAGATGATATGCCGACTCAGTTTCACGAGGGCGCTCATAAAGATAAAGTGTGTATGTGTGCGTGTTCATAGAAATGAGTGTATGTACGTATATATAGGCGCTTGCGTCTATAATGTGTTAAAAAAAATTACAACGCGGATTGAAAAAACACATACATGTATTGATAAAGGGAAAACAAAAAAAAGGAAAAGGAAAAAGAGAAAATAATAAATAAAAACACATAAAAATGAAACTGAAGAAAACATTAGAGAAAACAAATAGAAAGCAAAGAACACAAAAGTCAATTTAAAAACCGAAGAAAACCTATAATTTTGCTTAAGAGAAACAAAGAACAAAAACAATGAAAACCGTACAGAAAAAATACAATAAAGGAAAACAAAGAAATCAATGAAAAACAAAGAAAACACAATAAAAATAAAGAAACAAAGAAATCCTGGTGAAAACCTAAAGAAAAATGCTAAAAGAGAAGAAAATAAAACCTCGATGAAAACCGAACTAGTCTAACCAATAGACAGAAAGAAGAAAATAACATAAATAAACTGTAGAGCGGGCGAGCGAGCCAGTTAACAACAACAACAACAAAACGCATGGGCCCAGAAAATAATGCCACAAAGAAAACCTTGTGGCGAGAGGTAATAAAAATCATTACAGGTGACACATAGCCCTGACGAGGAACCGTTACTTGCGTAACTCTTGTTTTTGGAGGACCTTGCTCACTTGCTTAGTTCTAAGCTAGAGTATCTCTATGTGTGCCTGGCCCAACGCACACACGAGTCTAGAAAAAAGCAAACGAAAGCATGTCGATATTCTTGCTTTTTTTTTTCTTTTGATTTTTTGCACCGTTTGTGTTATGCCTGGGCCATTTTCTTTTTAATTTGAAGCATATTCATGAATTGATTCTTTTAATAATTTGAAAAAAACGTTCATGAATTTGGCAAATATTCCTGACCTGAAAAAGTTTGCAGATTTGAAAAGATGTTCGCGAGTTACAATTTTTTTATGAATTCAAAAAATACTTGTGAATCGTAAATATATTCACAAATTTAAGAATATTCACGAATTTTTAAAACAAATCACAAACTAAAAAAATGTTCATGAATTCCAAAAGGTTCAGGAATTTCTTTTTTTAATAATTTTAAAACCGTTGATGGATTTGAATTTCTTTCATGAACTTAAAAGGTGTTCATGAATTTGATTTTTTTTGATAAATTTGAGAACACGTTTGCAAATTTTATTTTATTTCATGAATTTTATAAAAAATCATGAATTAGAAAAAAATTATAAATTTGAAAAGATATTGATGAATATAGAAGTTGTTGACGAATTGGTATGAACTCAAAAATTATTAATGAATTTAGAAAATAGTTAAAAATGTTGAATTTTTTAATAGAAAAAGGCCCCGAGAGTTGTTCAAAACTGGGTCAGAATCTTCCTAAAATCAGCCGAAGTGAAGCGCTCGATCGTCTCTAATGATCTCCACTTATGGACAGCAGTGGGCTGTCAGCATGGTATGTATGGTTCTCATTTCCAAAAGGTAATTGCTTTTGTTTGAGAAGAGATTTGCAAACATTTGGGTTGCTACCAAAAATATTTGGAGACGTTGGCTTGTGGGTTTTCGGTTTTGTAGCCAACAAGGCCAGCACCCAATTCCGGTCCCCAACTCGCTCCTACCAGCCCACCAGATCAGCTCAGTAGAACCTATACCACGTTTCCTCCGGTGTCAAAACCCCAACCGGGCCAACGGAGAAGAAGGCCAGGGAGCGCAGCCCACCTCTATTTGACGAGAACTCCACTGATTTATTACCGCGTTGATTTGTTTGTTTGGCTGAGGAGGTTGATGAGAGTTGTCCATCCACGTACAGAGATGAAATGTTTCTTCACAACAAACAAACAACATATATTAATCATAAGCGTCGGGACAGGCAGGCGTGTACTAGTATTGAATACTGTTGGGATGGCCGGAGTAGCCAGCCTTTCATTTGGCGCGTAGTTTCACTGCAAGACAAATCCAGCAAATAAAAACAATGTACCGCGTAGCAGTTGGTTGCCGCCAAGTCTCGTCCTTACCTCCATCGGTTCAGACGCACCTAACGCTGCTCATTAATTACTAATACCTCGAGTAGAAAATTGCAGCGGGGCGATAAGCTCGACTCGAGACAACCTAACACATGCCAGGGAACATGCATTGTTGGTGATTCATTTGTATGTTGTGACGAGCATATGTCGATCCTGTCAATTTTATCTGTCGTGTTACACGGCCACCACTTGCATCTGTCAGCGCACTATCTATATCTTTTTGCTGCTATATAATGGACGGCAACGACGGCAGCGATGCCACAGATAACAACGTCTGCGTCACGCACCCGCTTACTTCGAAGCTATCTTCAATGATTCATGTTTGACTCGTTCCAGCTGAAGTATGTTCGACATGATGCTAATGTAGCGGCCCATCTTTGTGCAAGGCGCGTAGGCGTTGTCTTTCGAGTAATTGTGTGCCTCTATTCCGAGCTGATGTTTTACGTCGGGATTGTAATCCATAAAGTTCTTTGTTTCGCCAAAAAAAAAACTAACTTCAATGACTTGGTAGCATGGGTGGGCTGTTAAATGGTGGTTTATCATTATCAGAACTAAATAAATGGTTGTTCAAACTAAATAAATGGTTTATCATTATCAGAACTAAATAAATGGTTATTCACTTTGTTATACAACTCATGTTTTGGTTGTGTGCATTTTTGATATGCAGAGGCCGGGTGTTGCTCATCCTGATTATATCCACCTGATACTACATTTTGAGTCAATAAAAGTGCCCTTTATTGAGAAAAAAATATTCGGTGGTTGACTTGGATGGGGAGTTGCAGACTATTGACGACGGATTGACGCAAATGGATGGTTGTGCGGTGGCGGCAATCACACATCGCATGTAGCTGCTGGGATTGTGAAGAAGTGGAGGAGACAACACATAAGTGACATCGATGGTGGTGCTACTCAAGCAGCCAGTCTCGAGCTCCGGGATGAAAGCTTGGGGTGACTTGTGTTGGTTATACATGCAAATGGCGATGATTTTATGTCTTTTCATTGATTAAGGCATTGCTCGAATATGCTCAGATTGTTTCTTCAGGATGAAAACCTAGATCTAGCCTTGCGTGGCTGGATCAGGTGACAACGGCTTTTGAGCGCTACTCCCTTCTTGAACGCGTTACTGTTAAAGAATCTTGTCGTCCGTGTGGTGTCATGAGATGGCTACTGCGGATATGGTCATGGTTGTAGTTTGTCGATCGCGGGCTGATCGCTTTTTTTAACACCTACGCATAGATTTAGTCTTACATGAATTTGCTACTCACCAGCATGTATTTTGTGTGCATTTGTTCGTGTTGGTTGTATTCATCCTAACTATGCAGAGATCGAGTATGTGCTCATTATGTTTGTATCCTTTTAATGCTTCATTTTGTGTCAATAAAATATGTCCTTTGTCGAAAAAATGTAAGGTGCTTAGGTAGGTTCTTGGACAAATAAACAGTTTTTTTTTGCTTTAGCACTAGTGCTTATTATTATAGTAAGAGATGCCTAACTAAGATGCGTGCCCTGTACAATTAAGCACATATGCCTATTAGTAAAAAAATATTTTTTTCTTTAATCACCTTGCATTGTTCAAGGCCACAATTCAAAGCCATACAATACAAGGTCTAGTTACATCTTCTCAATTTCTGTTCTACTCCTACCGTTTTAAAATAAGTATTATGGTTTCAGTTTAAATTTTAAATTAAAACCACAACACTTATTTTGAAACGAAGGAAGTATCATTTTTTGCCATGTTATGCATGCAGTTTTCCCGCCTGCAAAACATGTATGCAGATGCATGACCAGTTGTCAGGCTTTGTTCTTTTACTAGGCACATCCGCACATAACACCCAAGTTTGTCTTATTTGTATGTCCTAATTGTTCTGCACAAAGTAAAAGGACTTCATACAAGATACCTAGTCTTGATACCGCAGCCCATTTTTTGGATTATGCTTTGTCATTTTATGTCCCACTAACCAAAATTACAACCATACCTAAATCAGCCGGTGTCCTGGTGTTCTTGTCCAACTGTGAGCAAATTCATAAAGCACATCGTATCCCTCGGAGATGGAACCACCAATTGGTCAAACTACAAGACAAAATTGCGTGGTTGTTGTCAATGAATAAACTGGACACTGAGAGCGATATATCACATATTTTAATTTGATAGACACTCCTCCCGTGAAATGCATTGAAATACACCATACTTGCTCATGGTGAAGCATATTACCTTTCAGCGATTGGTGATGAGGAACACTTTCACCATTATAAACTAAAAACTATCTCTATTGCAAAGTACTTGGGTCTTTGGAGCGTGGGGAATAAGGAGTCAAGAACAGAACGAGGGAGTAAAAAGGTGATGACGTTATTGGATTATTGGATGGAAAATGGTCAACTTGTTGCCAAACATACTACAAAACTTCCTTCGAAGACATCTTAACATAGACAGTTCATCGAATCCGTCCTTACTATGGCGAAAGTCGCAGGGAACTTAATTTTTTTTAAAGATCTATATTACCAAATAAATACTGTATGAAAATATATCTAAGGATGAAACTAATAATATTGATTGGGTATTGCGCATGTATGTTGGGGTTGCACGCTATTTGGCTTTCTTTCTTTGTTGAAGAGTCCAACTTATTTTCTTTTCTAGGGATGCACGTTCAGTGCTGCAACTTTTCTTTCCAAGGACTGTACGTTGGGGATCCATGTTATTTGCTTTTTTGGTTGAAGAGTACAAGTTATTTTCTATCCTAGGGCTGCACGTTGGGTGATGTATATCTTTTTCTTCTTTTTCGATAAAGAGCGCTTTTATTAACTCACAATATAGCAATAATTGGATACAAAGCATAATGAATGACACCCAGCATCTGCATAACTAAGATGCACACACCTTTAAACGAACAGTCTAACAAAGTATATACTCCTTCTGTACCATAATATATGACGTTTTATTAGCTTAAATTGAACTGCTAGAACGCCATATATTATGATACGGAGGGATTATAAAAAAAGACAAGTTGTCCACAGTGAAGTCGTATGAGTCTGAAATTATGCCAATGTCGATGGAGGAGATGGACCGATCCGGAGATTATGTTGCCACCCATGTTGGGTAGAAACCTCCCTGGCCACCCGCTTCAACCACATACACATCACCTTGAACATCGATTGATACTCTGTTCGTTGTAGCATAGACCACATTCGGAGCCAGTGCGTACTACGGTAAATAACCTGCATAGGAGAACATATTTTGCCATTGAAAGACAATCGTTTTTACATAGCCAAAGCGACTATAATAAGGAAGACGCTCCTACCCGTATTAGCGTACTAAAAGTATTCGGTATTCCATCAAACCGGTGAGCATATATATTGGCAACACTTGTGGGCGGATACAAATTGGATGCTATTTGGATGACTGACCATATAGAACCGTGAACTTGCATTGAAAGAAGAGGTACTTAATTGTCTCGTCATGAGTACAAAAGCTACACTTCTTACTTCCTTGCCAGTTGCGTCGAGCGAAGTTGTTTTTTTGTTAGCACAACTCCTCTCCGAAGATACCGAATGAAAATCCTAATTTTTAGTGGCATCTTTGATTTCCAGATTAGTTTATTATTATCCACGGGAATCACTGAGTGAGAGAATGCATGATACATAGAGTGAACTGTGAAGGATCCAAATGTTGTGAGATTCTAGCGAAACACATCCCTCCCTTGTGTCCGCTTAATCTAATTCAAACGGGATAGAAGATGTTGCCATGATGCAAGGCGGAGGCCAATCAAATCCCTCCTAAATGATACATTCAGCGGGGACGAGTTGAGCACGTGCTCAAGAGTATCATTCTTATCATGTACAATGCGGTACAAGGCTGGATACTATCACTAAAGAGTGGCGTTTCCTAGCCACATGTCCTCCCAGAAACGCATCTCGCAGCCGTCTGATAACCCACAAGTATAGGGGATCAATTGTAGCCTCTTTCGATAAGTAAGAGTGTCAAACCCAACGGGGAGCTAAAGGTAGAACAAATATTCCCTCAAGTTCTATCGACCACCGATATAACTCTACGCACGCTTAACGTTCGCTTTACCTAAAACAAATATGAAACTAGAAGTACTTTGTAGGTGTGATAGGATAGGTTTGCAAGATAATAAAGATCACGTAAATAAAAACTAGGGGTTGTTTAGATAAAGAAACAACTAAGTTAGTTTCAGTAGAGAGCTTTTTGTCACAAGAAAGTTATTTGTCCCTAGGCAATCGATAACTAGACCGGTAATCATTATTGCAATTTTATATGATGGAGAGGCATAAGCTAACATACTTTCTCTACTTGGATCATATGCACTTATGATTGGAACAATAGCAAGCATCCGCAACTACTAAAGATCATTAAGGTAAAACCCAACCATAGCATTATAAGGCATCAAGTCCTCTTTACTCCCATATGCAAACAACCTACTTACTCGGGTCTGTGCTTCTGTCACTCACGCCACCCACCATAAGCAAATCATGAACATATTACAAACCCTACAGCGGGGATCCCTCACGCTTGCGCGACATGGAGAACAGCACCAACAATAAAACATACAACTCAAACCAATCACGATCATCAATTAACCCATAGGAAAAAACAGATCTACTCAAACATCATAGGATAGCCATACATCATTTGGAAATAATATATAGCATTGAGCACCATTTTAAGTAGAGATTACAGCAGGTCAAAGAAGGGTTACACCGCTGCATAGAGGGGGAGAGAGTTGGTGACGACGGCGGTGAATTTGTTGGTGTAGATCATTGTCATGATGATGGCCCCGGCGGCTTTCCTGCGCCACCGGGAGAGAGGGGGAGAGAGCCCCCCTCCTCGTTCTTCTTCCTTGACCTTCCCCCTAGATGGGAGAAGGGTTTCCCCTCTGGTCCTTGGCTTCCATGGTGGCGGAGGGGCGGGGGCCCCTCGGAGATTGGATCTCTCTCTGTTTCCTTCTGTTTCTGCGCTCCCAGATTCTAGCCTTTCACCATTTCTTAAATTCCCGGAGATCCGTAACTTCGATTGGGCTAAAAGCTTAACATGATTTTTATCCGGATATTAGCTTTCTTGCGGCCGAAGACGGGAACCAACTGCCTTACGGTGTGGCCACAAGGTCCAGGGGCGCGCCTCCCGTCCTTGTGGGCCCCTCGGGCATCATCTTGCGTTGATTATTTTTCCCAATAATCACATATATTCTAGAAAAAAATCTCTACCAGTTTTTATCGCGTTTGGACTCTGTTTGATATGGGTAATCTATGAAACAAAAAATGCAACAAACAAGAACTAACACTGGGCACCGGATCAATATGTTAGTCCCAAAATATAGTACAAAAAGTTGCCAAAAGTATATGAAAGTTGTATAATATTGGCATGGAACAATAAAAAATTATAGATACGACGGAGACGTATCAGCATCCCCAAGCTTAATTCCTGCTCATCCTCGAGTAGGTAAATGATAAAAAGATAATTTTTGATGTGGAATGCTACCTAGCATAATCTTGATCATACAATCTAATCATGGCATGAATATTAATACACGAGTGATTAAAAGCAATAGTCTATCATTTGACATAAAAACAATAATACTTCAAGCATACTAACAAGGCAATTATGTCTTCTCAAAATAACATGGCCAAGGAAATCTTATCCCTACAAAATCATATAGTCTGGCTATGCTCCATCTTCATCACACAAAATACTCAAATCATGCACACCCCCGGTTTCAGCCAAGCAATTGCTTCATACTTTAGTATTCTCAAACTTTTTCAACTTTCACGCAATACATGAGCGCAAGCCATGGATATAGCACTATGTGTGGAATAGAATGTGGTTGTGGAGGAGACAAAAAGAAGGAGACAGTCTCACATCAACTAGGCGTATCAACGGGCTATGGAGATGCCCATCAATAGATATCAATGTGAGTGAGTAGGGATTGCCATGCAACGGATGCACTACAGGTATAAGTTTATAAAAGCTCAAAAGAAAACTAAGTGGGTGTGCATCCAACTTGCTTGCTCATGAAGACCTAGGGCAATTTTGGGGAAGCCCATCATTGGAATATACAAGCCAAGTTCTATAATGAAAATTTCCCACTAGTATACGAAAGTGACAATACAGGAGACTCTCTATCATGAAGATCATGGTGCTACTTTGAAGCACATGTGTGGAAAAAGGATAGTAACATTGCCCCTTCTCTCTTTCTCTCTCAATATTTTTTCTCTTTTTTCTCTTTTTTTTTCCTTTTTTTGGTGGGCTTCTTTGGCCTCTTTTTTTAATAACCTCACATGGGACAATGTTCTAATAATGATAATCGTCATACTTTTATTTACTTACAACACAATATTACAACTCGATATCTAGAACAAAGTATGACTCTATATGAATGCCTCTGGTGGTGTACCGGGATGTGCAATGATCTAGCATAGCAAAGATATCAAAAAACATACAAGTCATGGAAATATCATTGTAGCTATCTTACGATCATGCAAAGCAATATGACAATGAATGGTCAAGTCATGTATATGATGATGATGGAAGTTGCATGGCAATATATCTTGGAATGACTATGGAAATGCCATAATAGGTAGGTATGGTGGCTGTTTGGAGGAAGGTTTATGATGGGTGTATGGTACCGGCAAAAGTTGCGCGGTACTAGAGAGGCTAGTAATGGTGGACGGGTGACAGTGCGTATAATCCATGGACTCAACATTAGTCATAAATAACTGACATACTTATTGCAAAAATCTAGAAGCTACTGAAACAAAGTACTACACGCATGCCCCTAGGGGAAGGGTTGGTAGGAGTTAATCAAAAAATATCTCATGCTCCAAATTTGTTACATAACGGTTCACCATACATGCATGCTACGGGACTCACAAACCTTAACACAAGTATTTCTCAAATTAACAATTACTTACTAGCATGACTCTAAGATCACCATCTTTATATCGCAAAACTATTGCAAGGAATCAAACATATCATATTTAATGATCTACAAGTTTTATGTAGGATTTTATGACTAACCATTTGAATGACCAATTCATGTTAACTCTCTAAATATATATAAGTGAAGCAAGAGAGTTCAATTCTTTCTAAAAAAGATATGCCCATGCTCTAACAAATATAAGTGACACAAAAGAGCATTCTACAAATGGTGGTTTTCTATGTGTAGGGAAACAGGCAATCCAAACTTCGAATGATATAAGTGAAGCACATGAAGTGTTCTAAAAAGCCATACTCAAAAGATATAAGTGAAGCGCATGAAGCATTCTATAAATCAACCAAGGACAATCTCATACCAGCATGGTGCATAAAATAAAAAGGAAAAATAAAAAGCACATGATGCTCCAAGATTTACGAATATCATGTGACGAATAAAAATATAGCTCCAAGTAAAATTACCGATGATCGTTAGAAGAAAGAGGGGATGCCTTCCGGGGCATACCCAAGCTTAGTTACTTGGGAGTCCTTGAATATTACCTTGGGGTGCCTCGGGCATCCCCAAGCTTAGTCTCTTTCCACTCCTTATTCCTTCATCCATCGCGATCTCACCCAAAACATGAAAAGTTCAATCACACAAAACTTAACAAAACCCTCGTGAGATCCGTTTGTATAATAAAGAAAATCACCACTTTAAGTACTGTTGAAAACCAATTCTTATTTTGTTTTTGCATTTTATCTACTGTAATATAACTTTTCCATGGCATATACAACCGATACAATCGATAGTTTCATCAAAACGAGCAAAACAATACATCAAAAATAGAATCTGACTTAAACAGGACAGTCTGTAGCAATCATGAAAATTCAGCATATCTATGTAACTCTAAAAATCGGAAACAATTAGTAAAAAACAAAAAAATTGTATAGAAGTACTGTGCAAATTTTTTCAAAAGCTTTTGACCTTCCAGTAAAAAATGTAATTTCACGCGCTACAGCCAAAGTTTCTGTTTTTCCACTATACATACCTAACAAGCAATCTAATCATCCTAAAGGCAAATCTTGGCACATTATTTTTATAATACAATGGATTTATATAAGGGGATAATTATTTTTGTTGAAAAATTTCTGTAAGTCAAGATTTGCAAAGTTTCCATGGGCATGAACAAAGTTCAAGGAGCTCCCCCACTTCAAAGGTGCTCGTCCTTCTTACTTTCACTTTTCTTTTTGAAAACTTTTAGGTTCTCCTCTTTATTTTTTTGTTTTTTAACTTTATAAAAGCACTCAACAGAAATAAAAGACTCTCTAAAACATTTGGCTTGTCTCCCTGGCAGGGCTTTCTTTAAAGCCATTAAGCTAGGCATATAGTGCTCAAGTAATGGATCCACCTAGATCCCAAGGTATATCAAATCCAATTTTAATTAACAATGATTTGTGATTTAGTAGTGAGCACAAAGTAACATATGTCAAGTAACGACGAAGTCTAACTCTCTTCCTATGCATCGACATGTCATAGAAGAACAATTCATGCACACAAAGTAAAGGCCAATGCATAGTATAAACAGTTTCTTGCAATTTTTTCGTATAGGAAACATAGAGAGGCGGAGATGTAGTTCCTCTCTCATTTTGACAGTGGGGTCTGGATTGAGGACTATATCCTCCATATCCACATGGCTCGAGGAGACGATCTCCATGCCATCAAGTACTTACCACTCAAGCTCAAAGGGCCAGCCCGGCACTGGCTTAAAAGCCTCCCCGAAAACACCATTGGGAGTTGGGAAGAGCTCGAGGATGCTTTTCGGGCAAATTTTCAAGGGACCTATGTCCGACCACCGGATGCAGACGATTTAAGTCATATAACTCAGTAGCCCAGAGAGTCAGCCCGAAAGCTTTGGAACATGTTTCTTACTAAAAAGAACCAAATAGTCGACTGTCCGGACGCCGAAGCTTTAGCTTCTTTCAAACACAGCGTTCGAGACGAATGGCTCGCCAGACACCTCGGCTAGGAAAAGCCGAGAACAATGGCTGCATTAACAAGCCTCATGACCCGCTTTTGCGCGAGCGAAGACAGCTGGTTAGCCCGATGTAGCACCAGCGACCCAAGTACATCCGAAGTAAGGGATGGAAACGGGAAGCCATGATGCAGTAAAAACAAGCGCCGGAATAAAGAAGACAGCCCGAAGAGCACGGCGGTAAACGCCGGATTCAAAAGCTCTCGGCCGGGTCAGCAAAAGCTGCCCTCCAAAGGCAACAGGGATGAACTGTCCAGCCTAAACAAGATTCTGGACAAGATATGTCAAATCCACAGCACCCCTGATAAACCTGCAAATCATACCCATAGAGAATGTTGGGTCTTCAAGCAGTCCGGCAAACTCAATGCCGAACACAAGGGGCTGGATACACCAAGTGAAGACGAGGACGAGCCTCGCAAACAAAGCACTGGGGAACAGAAGAAATTTCCACCAGAAATCAAAATAGTAAATGTGTTACACATGACGAAGGGGAAAAACAAAGCGGTGTTCCTAGAGACACGCGCCCCAGGGCCCGTTACCGCGGAGTCCCGCCACTGGTCGTCCAAACCAATCACCTTCGACCATCGGGATTACTCGACCAGTATCTGGCAGGCAGGATGGGCTGCCTTGGTGTCAGACCCAATAATCGATGGATACCAGTTTAAACGAGTACTGATGGACGGTGGCAGTAGTTTAAACCTGATATATCAGGACACAGTCCGCACAATGGGGATTGACCCAACAGAAATCAGCCATAGCAAGACTACCTTTAAAGGAGTAATGCCAGGCCCAGAAGCCCACTGCACGGGCTCCCTGCCACTAGAGGTTATATTCGGCTCGCCCGATAACTTCCGAAGCAAAAGGTTAACCTTCCACATCGCTCCATTCAAAAGTGGCTATCAAGCACTACTCAGACGCGAAGCTTTCGCCCGCTTTAACACAATACCGCATTACGCTTCTCTCATGCTTAAGATGCCCGGTCCACGTGGCATCATTACAGTGAATGGAAATATTGAGCGCTCCTTGCGTGCGGAAGACCGTGCGGCTGCCTTGGCAGCCGCACACTAGACGGCCTCACCAAGTAGAGCATCTGACAGGTCGTTAAGACCACGGACACGGTTAGACGAGTCCGATGTAGCTATGCATAATTGATACAGGTTTGATGGCTATACCCCTACAACAATACAAGGGGCTCAACACGTGTAAACAAGTGACAATTAGCCTCAATTCAACTCATCTTGAACTGTACATGGTTTATTTAGTATAACCTACATTTTTGCACGACTATTTTTCCACTAAGTTCCTCTCTTTTACAGATGACCATCGTGCTACACCTGTCCAGGATACGGCACAACGGAGACACAGGCGCAGACATGCAGCAGGGACCCGTTCCAAGGATTCTCTTTAGATTAAGACCCTGCGTAAACCTTTTTTACTGTCTCTTGTTGATGTACATCCCCCGGATTCTCAGTACAACTGAGAAAGATGCTGACGTATTGGCATATGGCCACGCCAGAATACCGCACGTACCTGGACACCAGGGGCTTCTTACAAAGGGCACCGTTTAGCCCGGTTTTACATTATAAAGACCGAATACCTTAGGGAGTGTTCGGCGTCGCGAGTTTGGCCTTATATGCATCAGCTCCTAATCATGTCTTTGGTCAAATGTTGGGTTTGCCCGGCTCCTGTGTTTTGCCACCATACGTTCCGCTCCATCGGCTAAGGCAGCACCAGGAGAACTACTGCGATTGTGCCCTGGTTCATCCGCATGAGCACCTTAGTAGAAAAGCCGAAAACTGACTGTCATGATATAGTGTGAGACTGGTCAACCACTTGATGACCTAACGGAACCTTCAAGATTCCTCCGCTTTAATGAAGGGCCATTTCCTGGCCAGGCATGTACGCGCCCCGAATTCGGATGAGCGCGGAGCCACCACGGGCTATATAGTAGCCCCACTGTCAAACTCCTATGGCTAAGTGAAAGTGTTAAAGCATTATAGTCCGATTGCCTAGTTCGCCGCGCTATCACCTCCTTAATGGACCAAGACGTTGGATCAAGTATGAACATGCGTCTTCTGCGAACACCTCCGCATTATATGCGTGGGGGCTGAAGCCGAGGACTGCCATCTTTCAGGTTATATACATATATACATGAACGGCCGCACAGGAGGTATTATAACTCTTTTAGCCAAAAGTATAAAATAGCCTTTAAAATTCAGCAAAACATTGTTTCTTCAATGGGAATACATGTCATTAGAACATAATATTCTTCGAGCACTGCACCTCTATTGAACGAGCGCCCTCAAGAACTTCTCGAAAGTAGTGCTCAGTAGGTACTCGGCTTTCGTCCGAATCATGGGCTGCAATGGCGGTGGCCTCCATCTCCGCCCAGTATGTCTTCACATGGGCAAGGGCCAACCGCACACCCTCTATGCACGCCGACCTCTTCATCGCGTTGATATGCGGCACTGCACCAAGGTATTGCCGCACCAAACTAAAATAGCTGTTCAGCTTTGGCCTTTCCGGCCACAGATGATCCACAATATACCTCATGGCGAGTTCGGACAATCTATTCAGCTCGGCCCATTCGGACAACCGACCAGTCAATGGGAGTGGACGCTCTGGAGTGTTAAATTGTGACCAGAACAACTTTTCCACCTTGCGATCCTTTTGATCCTAGGAGTGTTCGACCGCATCAGCAGCACTAGCCGCTAGGTCCAGATATGCATCCGCAGAACTCCACAGCCGGTCCAAAGGGGCGTACTTTGGATCCCCGAACTTCATTCACAGCATGAAGGGCTTCCCAGCCGCGATATCTCCGGCTTGACGCAGCTGCTCCTTCATCGCTCTCATTGCAGAGCGGGTGTCTTTGGCCGCCATCATGGCCTTCTCCAGGTCTGTTATCTTCGCTTGATCGTCCTTCTCCAGAAGCTTGCAACGGTCAGCGGCATTCTTCAATTCCACAGCCATCTTGGCTATTTCCTCCTTGCTTTGGCAGTGAGCAGCCTATTCGGCTTTCAGCTCCTCGATTGCCTTTAAGGCAGCCGCATCGCTTTTTCTGGCTTGTTCTTTTGCTCGGGCAAGTTCTGCCCGAAGGTTCTCCACGGCCGCAGCTCCATCTGCATTCACACACACGTTATAGATACTGGCATAATGCTCCTCTTCCAATGTGTCACCGGTGGAACAACATACCTTGCGCCTCGTTAAGCCGCTTGTTGACAAGTACGATGTCGGCATCTGCCACATCAAGCTGCCGCTTTAGCTCGGCAAATTCGTCAGTCCGACCGGCCACCGGACACTTCGCCACTTGCATATTAATGCGGCAAGATTATTCCTGGGACTATGATCCTCTGTGCGCTGTCGTCTTCGACAGCACCCAGAGTCTCAGGGGCTACTATCTACACAGGGCGCATCCAAAAATGTGCGGTACTGTCAAAAATGCACATTATTTCGCGTACCTCAAAACCCGTCAGTAGACTTGTAAAGGCTTCATGCAACCCGCTTTCGACGGACGAGATCTTTTCAATCACCGTACTCATTAACGTGCGGTGCTCTTCTGAGATAGCGGCTCGCTCTAGCATATCCCTCAGTACGTCCGACCGCACACCAGACGGTACCGGACTCTCTCGATTGCTCTCTTCAAGAGCCGGACACTGAGGACTTCGGGTGGCCATAGGATTGCCCTCTGGCCTTGCTGGATCAAGAGAAATCCTCCAGGACGACACTTCGGGGTCGCCCGCCTCACGAGGCGGTGTGGCAGGGGGAGGCGTTTCGCTCTCCATCATCTCCGGGAGAAGATCCCCTAAAGACGAGCTCAGCTGAGAAGGGCTAAGGTCCGAACTTCAAGATAAAGGCTTCGGTTATTTTTCTCAGAAGTAAAGAATAATATTTTCGTCATTAAGGTACCCTTTTTACTTACAGCTCGGTGGAGGGCTGATCCCCTTGAGGGCATAGTGCGGCCGGGGTATTCCCCAGGGCGGGACCCTCCGGTGAAGTTTTCTTCCCCCGCTTGGAGACCATTGTCTCCGGGTCCTCGGAGGCGGTCCTCTTTCTTCCCTGGGGAGAGGAAGTTTTTGTTCCTCCTCCACCGCTAACCTCCTTCACGGGGGCACTAGCCTCCTTGTTCCCTCCTTCATCTTCTCTCGAAGGCACTTGATAAGGTGTGATCTCCAGCATCCGGGTTAACACGGGATCTGGTGAGGTCTCAGGAAGGGGGGCCGGACACCTGATCAACTTTGCCTTCGCTATCCAATCCTGGTCAAAGAGCGGCTTTTTAAGGGCGACGTTGTGATAAATAAACAGGCAGTGTGTTCGGATGCGGGGCTACTTACTTGGGTATCCGGGCGATTGCAGCTCAGACCTGCATCCTCAGTGGTGTCTGGACACATTATTTGCGGTCCAAAGAATAATTTGTACATCTCCTCGGGCGTCTTGCCGAGGAAGTGTTGGAGAGCTCGCGGTCCCTCCAGATTAAACTCCCACAGGCAGAGGGGACGACGTTTGCAGGGCAGGACTCGGCGAATTAACATGACTTGCATCACCTTGACCAGATTGATATCTCTCCCATGGAGATCTCGGATGCGGATCTGCAATATGGGCACGTCCTTTACTGGTCCCCAGTCCAGCCCCTTGTTGACCCATGACGTTAGTCGTGGTGGGGAACCCGAGCGAAAGACAGGTGGCGCCACCCATTTGGTACCCCTGGGAGCTCTGATATAAAACCACTCTTGTTGCCATGAGCTAGGCACCTCCTGGAAAGAGCCCTCGGGCCATGGGGTGTTAGCATTCTTGCTTATAACGGCGCCTCCGCACTCTGCGTGCAGCCCCTCGACCATCTTTTGCTCCACTTTGAAGGTCTTGAGCCACAGTCCGAAGTGAGGGGTAATACGGAGGAAAGCTTCACACACGACGATGAATGATGCGATGTGGAGGATAGACTCCGGAGCTAAATCGTGGAAGTCCAGCCCATAATAGAACATAAGCCCCTCACAAAGGGATCTAGCGCAAAATCTAGCCCTCGGAGGAAGTGAGACAGGAACACGACGCTCTCACCGGGCTTGGGAGTGGGAATAACCTGCCGCTGAGCAGGCAGCCTATGCGGGATTTCGCCAGTCAGGTACCTGGCCTCCCTTATCTTTGTTACATCTTCCTCTGTGATGGAGGAAGGCATCCATCAACCTTGAAGGTTGGATCCGGACATAATCGGAGGTCCGAAGCGCCTAAACCTAAGCTTTGGGTGTTGGAGCTCGGGGCGGGAGGCGGATTCGAGATAGATTGAAAGAAAATAAAAGGCCTTGGTCTCTTTATAAAGAGATTGGATACCAAGTGTCCTCTTCGTGGCCGTTTAGGACTTACCTCCAATCGAGGAGTCACACCAACGGGCGCGGTTGGGTTACCCACGTCCGTGTTGATGAGAATCCCATAATAAGGGGGACACGATCTCTGCTTCGACAAGACGTGCCAATAGAACCGCCTCGCGAAACACGCTGAGATTGAAAAACGATTCGAATAAAGGCATGGCTGTGGTGTGATATCACGCTGGACTCATCGTCATTGAAGCCTGGTTCAGGGGCTACTGAGGGAGTCCTGGATTAGGGGGTATCCGGACAGCCAGACTATGACCTTTGGCCGGACTGTTGGACTATGAAGATACAAGATTGAAGACTTCGTCTCGTGTCCGGATGGGACTCTCCTTGGCGTGGAAGGCAAGCTTGGTGATAAGGATATGTAGATCTCCTTCCCTGTAACCGACTCTGTGTAACCCTAGCCTCCTCCGGTGTCTATATAAACCAGAGGGTTTTAGTCCGTAGGACCAACAACAATCATACCATAGGCTAGCTTCTAGGGTTTAGCCTCTTCGATCTCTGGGTAGATCAACTCTTGTAATACTCATATCATCAAGATCAATCAAGCAGGAGTAGGGTTTTACCTACCCGAGATCCGCCGGTTTTGACACCGACAGCTTCCTTTTAATAGAGTACCGGACCAAAGCATTAACACATAGTGAATACATGAACTCCTCAAACTACGGTCATCACCGGGAGTGGTCCCGATTATTGTCACTTCGGGGTTGCCGGATCATAACACATAGTAGGTGACTATAGACTTGCAAGATAGGATCAAGAACTCACGTATATTCATGAAAACATAATAGGTTCAGATCTGAAATCATGGCACTCGGGCCCTAGTGACAGCAATTAAGCATAGCAAAGTCATAGAAACATCAATCTCAGAACATAGTGGATACTAGGGATCAAACCCTAACAAAACTAACTCGATTACATGATAAATCTCATCCAACCCATCACCGTCCAGCAAGCCTACGATGGAATTACTCATGCACGACGGTGAGCATCATGAAATTGGTGATGGAGGATGGTTGATGATGACGATGGTGATGGATTCCCCTCTCCGGAGCCCTGAACAGACTCCAGAGAAGCCCTCCCGAGAGAGATTAGGGCTTGGCGGCGGCTCCGTATCATAAAACGCGATGAATCGTTCTCTTTGATTTTTTTCTCCCCGAACATGAATACATAGAGTTGGAGTTGAGGTCGGTGGAGCATCGGGGGGCCCACAAGGCAGGGGGCGCTCCCTGGGGGGGTAGGCGCGCCTCCCACCCTCGTGGATAGGGTGTGGGCCCCCTAGCCTTGATTCTTTCACCAATATTTTTTATTATTTCCAAAAATAATCTCCGTGAAGTTTCAGGTCATTTCGAGAACTTTTGTTTCTGCACAAAAATAACACCATGGCAATTCTGCTGAAAACAGCGTCAGTCCGGGTTAGTTCCATTCAAATCATACAAGTTAGAGTCCAAAACAAGGGCAAAAGTGTTTGGAAAAGTAGATACGATGGAGACGTATCAACTCCCCCAAGCTTAAACCTTTGCTTGTCCTCAAGCAATTCAGTTGATAAACTGAAAGTGATAAAGAAAAACTTTTACAAACTCTGTTTGCTCTTGTTGTTGTAAATATGTAAAGCCAGCATTCAAGTTTTCAGCAAAGATTATGAACTAACCATATTCACAATAACACTTAGGTCTCATGTTTACTCATGTCAATGGCATAATCAACTAGCGAGCAATAATAATAAATCTCGGATGACAACACTTTCTCAAAACAATCATAATGTGATATAACAAGATGGTATCTCGCTAGCCCTTTCTGAGACCGCAAAACATAAATGTAGAGCACCTTTAAAGACCAAGGACTGACTAAACATTGTAATTCATGGTAAAAGAGATCCAGTCATAGTCATACCCAATATAAATTAATAGTAATGGATGCAAATGACAGCGGTGCTCTCAAGCTGGTGCATTTTAATAAGAGGGTGATGACTCAACATAAAAGTAAATAGATAGGCCCTTCGTAGAGGGAAGTAGGGATTTGTAGAGGTGCCAGAGCTCGGTTTTGACATAGAGATAAATAATATTTTGAGTGGCATACTTTCATTGTCAATATAACAACCAAGAGATGGCGATATCTTCCATGCTACACACATTATAGGCGATTCCCAAACAGAATGGTAAAGTTTATACTCGCCCTCCACCAACAAGCATCAATCCATGGCTTGCTCGAAACAACGAGTGCCTCCAACTAACAAGAGTCCCGGGGGAGTTTTGTTTGCAATTATTTTGATTTTATTTGCATAAAGCATGGGACTAGGCATCCCGGTGACCAGCCATTTTCTCGTGAGTGAGGAGCGGAGTCCACTCCTCTTGAGAATAACCCGCCTAACATGGAAGTTATAGACAACCCTAGTTGATACGTGAGCTATTCGAGCATACAAAACAGAATTTCATTTGAAGGTTTAGAGTTTGGCACATACAAATTTACTTGGAACGGCAGGTAGATGCCGCATATAGGAAGGTATAGTGGACACATATGGAATAACTTTGGGGTTTAAGGGATTGGATGCACAAACAGTATTCCCGCTTAGTACAAGTGAAGGCTAGCAAAAGACTGGGAAGCGATCAACTAGAGAGCGACAACAATCATGAACATGCATTAAAATTAATAAACATTGAGTGCAAGCATGAGTAGGATATAATCCACCATGAACATAAATATCATGAAGGCTATCTTGATTTTGTTTCAACTACATGTGTGAACATGTGCCAAGTCAAGTCACTCGAATCATTCAAAGGAGGATACCACCCTATCATACCACATCACAACCATTTTAATAGCATGTTGGCACGCAAGGTAAACCATTATAAACTCCTAGCTAATTAAGCATGGCATAAGTAACTATAATCTCTAATTGTCATTGCAAACATGTTTATTCATAATAAACGGAATCAGGAACGATGAACTAATCATATTTACAAAAACAAGAGAGGTCGAGTTCATACCAGCTTCTCTCATCTCAATCAGTCCATCATATATCGTCATAATTGCCTTTCACTTGCATGACCGAACGATGTGAATAATAATAATAGTGCACGGGCATTGGACTAAGCTGGAATCTGTGAGCATTCAAAAAACAGGAGAAGACAAGGCAATATGGGCTCTTGGTTAAATCAACAATAATGTATATAAGAGCCACTTCAACATTTTCATTATGGTCTTTTCCTATTGACCCCAAAGAAAATAAAAGAAATAAAACTATTTACACGGGAAAGCTCCCAACAAGCAAAAGAAGAACGGGAAATCTTTTTGGGTTTTATTTTAGTTATTACTACTACAAGCAAGAAAAGTAAACTAGCTAAAAGCTACTACTAATTTGTTTTGTTTTTCTTAAGGTTTTTCAAACACACAAGAAGAAAGCATAAAAAGGAAAATAAACTAGCATGGATAGTACAATGAAAAAGTATGAGCACCGACATCTAGTAATGAGTGTGCAAACATGAATGTAATGTCGGTGATAGATATGTACTCCCCAAGCTTAGGCTCTTGGCCTAAGTTGGTCTATTGCCACGGCTGGCCTGGCGGATATCCATAGTTATAGCTGGGGTCGTACTGTGAAGAAGCCTCGAATTGCCCTGGTTGGCAATCACCTCCGGATCCCACTGGTAATCAGACTGTCGTGGAGGATCAAATTGTGCTTCCGGCTCTGGCTCTGTAGCTGATGTAGGGTTCCGGTAGGCGTGAATGGCCTCCAACGGAACAAGGTACTCGCTGTTTGCGTTGGTCGCGGAGGAAGTCGGTGAGGCCTGCATTCTCAGCCAACTCATAAAAATCATCATAAATCTCGGCTGCTCTCAAGAAATCATCACAAGGCCATTCACACGGCTGAACCTCCGTGGTGCGAGGAAGATTATATTTGGGCCTCTCTTCTTCTTCACTTTGCTTATCCTTCGAGCTTCAGCTCGAAGAGCCCCTTAAAAATCTCTTAATCATTTTCTGAAAATTTCTGAAATTTTTAGTAACTTCAAATAAAAGTGAACCAAACTCAACAAAATTGATAGCAACTACTCCCACAAGTTCCTAGAGACTATATCATGCATTAGAACTACTTGGAACCATATAAATTTGACATGCAAGCTCAAGAACATGGTCACCTAGGCAGCACAAATTTGCAATGAATAAAGCACTAGAACAAAAACTAATTGGACCATTGGAGGAGTCACATACCAAGGAACAATCCCCCAAAGCAGTTTTGTGAGAGGTGCTTTGAGCAAGGAGATCGAAAATCACAGCAAAATGAGCTAGAACTCGTGCTTGAGCTGGTTGGTGATTTTTTTGGGAGGAAGAAGGAGTGTGTGGTTGCTGGAATAAGTGGAGGGGAGCCACCGTGGGCCCACGAGGCAGGGGGCGCGCCCTGTAGGGGTGGGCGTGAAGGAAATATGCCCTAGAGGCAATAATAAAGTTATTATTTATTTCCTTATATCATGATAAAAGTTTATTATTCATGCTAAAATTGTATTAACCGGAAACATAATACATGTGTGAATACACAGACAAACAGAGTGTCACTAGTATGCCTCTACTTGACTAGCTCGTTAATCAAAGATGGTTATGTTTCCTAACCATTGACAAAGAGTTGTCATTTGATTAACGGGATCACATCATTAGTTGAATGATCTGATTGACATGACCCATTCCATTAGCTTAGCATCCGATCGTTTAGTATGTTGCTATTGCTTTCTTCATGACTTATACATGTTCCTATGACTATGAGATTATGTAACTCCCGTGTGCCGGAGGAACACTTTGTGTGCTACCAAACGTCACAACGTAACTGGGTGATTATAAAGGTACTCTACAGGTGTCTCCAAAGGTACATGTTGGGTTGACGTATTTCAAGATTAGGATTTGTCACTCCGATCATCGGAGAGGTATCTCTGGGCCCTCTCGGTAATGCACATCACTTAAGCCTTGCAAGCAATGCAACTAATGAGTTAGTTGCGAGATGATGTATTACAGAACGAGTAAAGAGACTTGCCGGTAACGAGATTGAACAAGGTATTGGATACCGACGATCGAATCTCGGGCAAGTAACATACCGATGACAAAGGGAACAACGTATGTTGTTATGCGGTCTGACCGATAAAGATCTTCGTAGAATATGTAGGAGCCAATATGGGCATCCAGGTCCCACTATTGGTTATTGACCGGAGACATGTCTCGGTCATGTCTACATTGTTCTCGAACCCGTAGGGTCCGCACGCTTAAGGTTTCGATGAGAGTTATATTATGAGTTTATACGTTTTGATGTACCAAAGGTTGTTCAGAGTCCCGGATGTGATCACGGACATAACGAGGAGTCTCGAAATGGTCGAGACATAAAGATTGATATATTGGACGGCTATATTCGGACACCGGAAGTGTTCCGGGTGATTTCGGAGAAAATCGGAAAGCCGGAGGGTTACCGGAAACCCCCCGAGAGAAGTAATGGGCCATATGGGCCTTAGCGGAGAGAGAGGGGCATCCAAAGGTGGGCCGCGCGCCTCCTCCCCCCTGGTCCGAATTGGACTAGGAGAGGGGGGGGGGGCGGCGCCCCCCTTTCCTTCTCCCTCCCCACTTCTTTCCCCCTCCTAGTAGGAGTCCTACTCCTACTAGGAGGAGGACTCCTCCTTGGCGTGCCATAGGGGCCGGCCGGCCTCCTCCTCTCTTGAACCTTTATATACGGAGACAGGGGCACCCCAGAGACACACAAGTTGATCCACGTGATCATATTCTTAGCCGTGTGCGGCGCCCCCTGCCACCATAGTCCTCGATAATATTGTAGCGGTGCTTAGGCGAAGCCCTGCGACAGTAGTACATCAAGATCGTCACCACGCTGTCGTGCTGACGGAACTCTTCCCCGACACTTTGCTGGATCGGAGTCCGTGGATCGTCATCCAGCTGAACGTGTGCTAAAACTCAGAGGTGCCGTAGTTTCGGTGCTTGATCGGTCGGGCCGTGAAGACGTACGACTACATCAACCGCGTTGTCATAACGCTTCCGCTGTCGATCTACAAGGGTATGTAGATCACACTCTCCCCTCTCGTTGCTATGCATCACCATGATCTTGTGTGTGTGTAGGAATTTTTTTGAAATTACTACGTTCCCCAATAGTGGCATCCGAGTCTAGGTTTTATGTGTTGATGTTATATGCACGAGTAGAACACAAGTGAGTTGTGGGCGATATAAGTCATACTGCTTACCAGCATGTCATACTTTGGTTCGGCGGTATTGTTGGACGAAGCGTCCCGGACCGACATTACGCGTACGCTTACGCGAGACCGGTTCTCCCGACGTGCTTTGCACATAGGTGGCTTGCGGGTGACAGTTTCTCCAACTTTAGTTGAACCGAGTGTGGCTACGCCCGGTCCTTGCGAAGGTTAAAACAACACCAACTTGACAAACTATCGTTGTGGTTTTGATGCGTAGGTAAGATTGGTTCTTGCTTAAGCCCGTAGCAGCCATGTAAAACTTGCAACAACAAAGTAGAGGACGTCTAACTTGTTTTTGCAGGGCATGTTGGGATGTGATATGGTCAAGACATGATGCTGATTTTATTGTATGAGATGATCATGTTTTGTAACCGAGTTATCGGCAACTGGCAGGAGCCATATGGTTGTCGCTTTATTGTATGCAATGCAATCGCGCAGTAATGCTTTACTTTATCACTAAACGGCAGCGATAGTCGTGGAAGCATAAGATTGGCAAGACGACAATGATGCTACGATGGAGATCAAGGTGTCGCGCCGGTGACGATGGTGATCATGACGGTGCTTCGGAGATGGAGATCACAGGCACAAGATGATGATGGCCATATCATATCACTTATATTGATTGCATGTGATGTTTATCTTTTATGCATCTTATCTTGCTTTGATTGACGGTAGCATTATAAGATGATCTCTCACTAAAATTATCAAGAAGTGTTCTCCCTGAGTATGCACCATTGCGAAAGTTCTTCGTGCTGAGACACCACGTGATGATCGGGTGTGATAGGCTCTACGTTCAAATACAACGGGTGCAAAACAGTTGCACACGCGGAATACTCAGGTTATACTTGACGAGCCAAGCATATACAGATATGTCCTCGGAACACGGAGACCGAAAGGTCGAGCGTGAATCATATAGTAGATATGATCAACATAGTGATGTTCACCAATGAAACTACTCCATCTCACGTGATGATCGGACATGGTTTAGTTGATTTGGATCACGTGATCACTTAGAGGATTAGAGGGATGTCTATCTAAGTGGGAGTACTTAAGTAATTTGATTAATTGAACTTAAATTTATCATGAACTTAGTACCTGATAGTATCTTGCTTATGTATGTTTGATTGTAGATAGATGGCCCGTGCTGTTATTCTGTTGAATTTTAATGCGTTCCTTGAGAAAGCAAAGTTGAAAGATGATGGTAGCAATTACACGGACTGGGTCCGTAACTTGAGGATTATCCTCATTGCTGCACAGAAGAATTACGTCCTGGAAGCACCGCTGGGTGCCAGGCCTGCTGCTGGAGCAACACCAGATGTTATGAACGTCTGGCAGAGCAAAGCTGATGACTACTCGATAGTTCAGTGTGCCATGCTTTACGGCTTAGAATCGGGACTTCAACGACGTTTTGAACGTCATGGAGCATATGAGATGTTCCAGGAGTTGAAGTTAATATTTCAAGCAAATGCCCGAATTGAGAGATATGAAGTCTCCAATAAGTTCTATAGCTGCAAGATGGAGGAGAACAGTTCTGTTAGTGAGCATATACTCAAAATGTCTGGGTATAATAATCACTTGATTCAATTGGGAGTTAATCTTCCAGATGATTGCGTCATTGACAGAATTCTCCAATCACTGCCACCAAGCTACAAGAGCTTCGTGATGAACTATAATATGCAAGGGATGAACAAGACTATTCCCGAGCTCTTCGCAATGCTGAAAGCTGCGGAGGTAGAAATCAAAAAGGAGCATCAAGTGTTGATGGTCAACAAGACCACTAGTTTCAGAAAAAGGGCAAAGGGAAGAAGAAGGGGAACTTCAAGAAAAACGTCAAGCAAGTTGCTGCTCAAGAGAAGAAACCCAAGTCTGGACCTAAGCCTGAAACTGAGTGCTTCTACTGCAAGCAGACTGGTCACTGGAAGCGGAACTGCCCCAAGTATTTGGCGGATAAGAAGGATGGCAAGGTGAACAAAGGTATATGTGATATACATGTTATTGATGTGTACATTACTAATGCTCGCAGTAGCACCTGGGTATTTGATACTGGTTCTGTTGCTAATATTTGTAACTCGAAACAGGGACTACGGATTAAGCGAAGATTGGCTAAGGACGAGGTGACGATGCGCATGGGAAATGGTTCCAAAGTCGATGTGATCGCGGTCGGCACGCTGCGTCTACATCTACCTTCGGGATTAGTATTAGACCTAAATAATTGTTATTTGATGCCAGCGTTGAGCATGAACATTATATCTGGATCTTGTTTAATGCGAGACGGTTATTCATTTAAATCAGAGAATAATGGTTGTTCTATTTATATGAGTAATATCTTTTATGGTCATGCACCCTTGAAGAGTGGTCTATTCTTATTGAATCTCGATAGTAGTGATACACATATTCATAATGTTGAAGCCAAAAGATGCAGAGTTGATAATGATGGTGCAACTTATTTGTGGCACTGCCGTTTAGGTCATATCGGTGTAAAGCGCATGAAGAAACTCCATACTGATGGACTTTTGGAGCCACTTGATTATGAATCACTTGGTACTTGCGAACCGTGCCTCATGGGCAAGATGACTAAAACACCGTTCTCCGGTACAATGGAGAGAGCAACAGATTTGTTGGAAATCATACATACAGATGTATGTGGTCCAATGAATATTGAGGCTCATGGCAGATATCGTTATTTTCTCACCTTTACAGATGACTTAAGCAGATATGGGTATATCTACTTAATGAAACATAAGTCTGAAACATTTGAAAAGTTCAAAGAGTTTCAGAGTGAAGTTGAAAATCATCGTAACAAGAAAATAAAGTTTCTACGATCTGATCGTGGATGAGAATATTTGAGTTACGAGTTTGGTGTACATTTGAAGCAATGCGGAATAGTTTCGCAACTCACGCCACCCGGAACACCACAGCGTAGTGGTGTGTCCGAACGTCGTAATCGTACTTTACTAGATATGGTGCGATCTATGATGTCTCTTACTGATTTACCGCTATCATTTTGGGGTTATGCTTTAGAGACGGCCACATTCACGTTAAATAGGGCACCATCGAAATCCGTTGAGACAACACCTTATGAACTATGGTTTGGCAAGAAACCAATGTTGTCGTTTATGAAAGTTTGGGGCTGTGATGGTTATGTGAAAAAGCTTCAACCTGATAAGCTCGAACCCAAATCAGAGAAATGTGTCTTCATAGGATATCCAAAGGAAACTATTGGATACACCTTCTATCACAGATCCGAAGGCAAGACTTTTGTTGCTAAATTCGGAAACTTTCTGGAGAAGGAGTTTCTCTCGAAAGATGTGAGTGGGAGGAAAGTAGAACTTGATGAGGTAATTGTACCTGCTCCCTTATTGGAAACTAGTACATCACAGAAAACTGTTTCTGTGACACCTACACCAATTAGTGAGGAAGCTAATGATAATGGTCATGAAACTTCAGGACAAGATACTACTGAACCTCGTAGATCAACCAGAGTGAGATCCGCGCCAGAGTGGTACGGTAATCCTGTTCTGGAAGTCATGCTACTAGATCATGATAAACCTACGAACTATGAAGAAGCGATGGTGAGCCCAGATTCCGCTAAATGGCTGGAAGCCATGAAATCTGAGATGGGATCCATGTATGAGAACAAAGTATGGACTTTGGTTGACTTGCCCGATGATCGGCAAGCAATTGAGAATAAATGGATCTTCAAGAAGAAGACTGACGCTGACGGTAATATTACTGTCTACAAAGCTCGACTTGTCGCAAAAGGTTTTCGACAAGTTCAAGGGATTGACTACGATGAGACCTTCTCACCCGTAGCGATGCTTAAGTCTGTCCGAATCATGTTAGCAATTGCCGCATTTTATAATTATGAAATTTGGCAGATGGATGTCAAAACTGCATTCCTGAATGGATTTCTGGAAGATGAGTTGTATATGATGCAGTTCTTGGCACACGTTCTGCTCGATGACGATCCCCTGGCTCCGATCCAGCAAAGCGTCGGGGAGGAGTTCCGTCAGCACGACGGCGTGGTGACGATCTTGATGTTCTACCGTCGCAGGGCTTCGCCTAAGTACTGCAACAATATGACCGAGGTGGAATATGGTGGAGGGGGGCACCGCACACGGCTAAGGAACGATCACAAAGATCAACCTATGTGTCTATGGGGTGCCCCCTGCCCCCGTATATAAAGGAGTGGAGGAGGGGAGGGCCGGCCCTCTCTATGGCGCGCCCTAGGGGAGTCCTACTCCCACCGGGAGTAGGATTCCCCCTTTCCTAGTCCAACTAGGAGTCCTTCCAAGTATTAGGAGTAGGAGACAAGGAAGGGGAAGGGAGAAGGGAAGGAAGGAGGGGG
>NC_041382.1:784179907-784187200 GCF_002162155.2 Triticum dicoccoides
GCCTGCCCTAGGCAGCCCCTCTCTCTTTCCCGTATGGCCCAATAAGGCCCAATACTTCTCCCGGCGAATTCCCATAACTCTCCGGTACTCCGAAAAATATCCGAACCACTCGGAACCTTTCCGATGTCTGAATATAGTCGTCCAATATATCGATCTTTACGTCTTGACCATTTCGAGACTCCTCGTCATGTCCCCGATCTCATCCGGGACTCCGAACTCCTTCGGTACATCAAAACTCATAAACTCATAATATAACTGTCATCGAAACCTTAAGCGTGCGGACCCTACGGTTCGAGAACAATGTAGACATGAACGAGACACGTCTCCGGTCAATAACCAATAGCGGAACCTGGATGCTCATATTGGCTCCTACATATTCTACGAAGATCTTTATCGGTCAGACCGCATAACAACATATGTTGTTCCCTTTGTCATCGGTATGTTACTTGCCCGAGATTGGACCATCGGTATCCAATACCTAGTTCAATCTCGTTACCGGCAAGTCTCTTTACTCGTTCCGTAAAACTCTTCTTACCTAATGCCGCCCGAGGAATCACATACCTTGAGCCTCATCAAGCCACTTGTTGACAAGCGCGATGTCGGCATCTGCCACGTCCAGTTGCCGCTTTAGTTCGACAAAATCATCAGTTCAGCTTGATTCCGGACACCCTGCAGCCTACATTAAAAGGCGACATCTTAGACCTGGGATTATGATCCTCCGCGTGCCGTCATTTCTTGACGACGCGCAGAGTCTCAGGGGCTACTATCTACACAGGGCGCATCTTATTTATGCGCAACTGACAAAAGTGTATATTATCTAATGTACCTCAAAACCCGTCAGTAAACTTTTGATGGCCTCACGCAATCCGCTCTCTGCGGATGAGATCCTTTCAATCACCGTGCCCATCAATGCACGGTGCTCCTCCAAAATAGAAGCTCGCCCCAGCAGAACCTTTAGCTCCTCCGGCCGAGCACCAGACGGTGCCGGACTTGTCCCATGACCTCTTTCGAAGGCCGAACGTGGAGAACCTTGAGGGGCCACATAGCTATCTTCCGCCCCTGCCGGATTCGGAGAAACCCGCCGCGACGACACCTCAGGGTCGCCCGCCTCGCTAGGCGGCACGGCGGGAGGAGGTGTCCCGCTCTCCATCATCTCCGGAAGGAGATCCCCCGAAGACGAGCTCTGCTGAGAAGGGCTGAGGTCCGAGCTACAAGGTAAAAATTTGGTTAATCTTCTCAGATATAAATCAAGGATTTCTCTCATCCCTCAAAAGGAAAATCTTTCTCTACTTACGGCTTGCTGGAGGGCTGATCCCCATGAGTGCGTAGTCCGGCCGAGGAACTCCCCGGCGTAAGACCCTCTGACGAGGACTTTTTCCCCCGCTTTGAGGCCATGGTCTCCGGGTCGTCAGAGGCAGCTCTCTTCTTCCCCTTAGGAGAGGAATTGTCGGTTCCTCCCTTCAGAGCGGCCTCCTTCGAGGAGGCCATAGTTTCCTTGTCCTCCCCCTTGCTTCCCTCCAAAGGCATTATCTCCAACATCCTGACTAGCACGAGATCCGGCCTGGTTTCGGGAAGGGGAGCCGGACACCTGATCAGCTTTGCCTTCGCTATCCACTCCTGTTTAAAAGGACAGCTCTTTTAGGGGCAAGTTTATGACAATTATACGGATAGAAGGTCCGGGCACAAGGTTACTTACTTGAGTATCTGGGTGATTGCAGCTTAGGCCTGCGTCCTCGGTTAAATCCGGACACATCTCTTGTGATCCGAAGAACAGTTTATACATCTCCGCGGGCGTTGCGCCCATAAAATTCCGGAGAGCTCGTGGTCCCTCTGGATTAAACTCCCACAAGCAAAGGGAGCGACGTTTGCCGGGCAATATTCGGCGAATTAGCATGACCTGCGTCACCTTGACCAGGCTGAGGTCTCCTTCCAAGAGATCCTTAATGCGGCCCTGCAACAAGGGCACGTCTTTGGGCAAACCCCAATCCAACCCTCTGTTGACCCATGACGCTAGCCGTGGTGGGGGACCTGAGCGAAAGGCAGGAGGCGCCACCCACTTGGTGCCCCGGGGAGCGGTGATATAAAACCACTCTCGTTGCCACAAGCCTAGATCCTCTTGAAAAGAGCCCTCGGGCCATGGAGCATCGGCATTTTTTGCTTATAACAGCGCCTCCGCACTCTGCGTGCCGTCCCTTGATCATCTTAGGCTCCACTTTGAAGGTCTTGAGCCATAATCCGAAGTGAGGGGTAACACGGAGGCACGCTTCACACACGACAATAAACGAGGAGATACGGAGGATGGACTCCGGAGCTAAATCATGGAATTCCAGTCCGTAATAAAACAATAGTCCCCTCACAAAGGGATCCATTGGGAAGCCCAACCCCCGAAGGAAGTGAGACATGAACACCACGCTCTCACCGAGCTGGGGACTGGGAATAACCTGCCCTTGAGCAGGCAACCTATGTGAAATTTCGCCGGTCAGGAACTTAGCCTCCCTCAACTTTAGCATGTCCTCCTCCGGCGTCCATCGGCCTTGAAGGTCAGAACCGGACATTGTCAAAGGTCCAAAGTGCCTGGAATCTCGAGCATAGGGTGCTGGAACTCGAGGCGACAGGCGAACTCGCTTGAGATTGAAAAAAGAAGTAAGGCCTTGGTCTCTTTATAAGAGGTCGAATACCATGAGCCCTCCCCGTAACCGTTTGGGACTCGCCTTTAATCACGGAAACGTGCTAACGGGCACGGTTGGGTTACCCACATCCGTATTGATGAGAATCCCGTAAAAAGGGCACACGATCTCTGCTTTGACAAGACGTGCCAAGGAAACCGCCTCACAAAACGTGCTGAGGTGGAAAAGTAAAAACGATTCGAGTAAAGAACTTGGCCGTAGTGTGATGACGCACTGCAGAATACGTCAGCAGATTTGATTTGTGTTAATATTATTCTCTCTATGGCAATATGTGGAAACTTATTTTGCAGAGCCGGACACTATTCTTGGTGTTTACAATCTTCTATGAAGGACTTGGAGGAGGAACCCGCCTTGCAATGCCGAAGACAATCTGCGCGCCGGACTCGTCGTCATTGAAGCCTGGTTCAGGGGCTACTAAGGGAGTCCTGGATTAGGGGGTGTTCGGGTAGCCGGACTATACCTTCGCCGGACTCCTGGACTATGAAGATACAAGATTTAAGACTTCGTCCCGTGTCCGGATGGGACTTTCCTTGGCGTGGAAGGCAAGCTTGGCGATGCGGATATTCAAGATCTCCTACCATTGTAACCGACTCTGTGTAACCCTAACCCTATCCGGTGTCTATATAAACCGGAGGGTTGTAGTCCGTAGGATGATCAACTCCATACACAACAATCATACCATAGGCTAGCTTCTAGGGTTTAGCCTCCTTGATCTCGTGGTAGATCTACTCTTGTACTACCCATATCATCAATATTAATCAAGCAGGAGTAGGGTATTACCTCCATCGAGAGGGCCCGAATCTGGGTAAAAACATCGTGTCCCTTGTCTCCTGTTACCATCCGGCCTTGACGCACAGTTCGGGACCCCCTACCCGAGATTCGCCGGTTTTGACACCGACAGCAAGCCACGACTGAACGGGCATAACAGTCGCAGCAATAACAAAAGATTGCATGACACAACGGTCAATGCCGGATTTCACAATCCGAAACCCGGTCAACGGAAGAAGCCATTCAAGGCCAAACAGGACGGACCATCCACCCTTGACAGGATATTGGACCGACCCTGTTAGATTCACGGCCACCCTGATAAGCCAGCTAATCATACCAACAGAAACTGTTGGGTCTTCAAGCAGGCAGGCAAGCTTAATGCCGAATACAAAGGGAGAAGTCCACCAAGAGATAAAGTCCACGGCAAGGCTCGCCAGCCGAACACCGGGGGCCAGAAGCAGTTTCCCTTCGACGTTCGACCACTACCGGAGCGGAAATAGCAGTTCGGCTTCCGCCACCCACCCACTATGATGGCATGATTTACACCACGCGTACATCACTACGCGCTCAAGATACCATGGGCATCGGCGGAAGCACAATACGGACAACCCAGCAAGCATTCCCGTAACATTTTTTATCCATTTTTCTTTATTTTTCTTTATTATAAATAGGTGACCGACAGGACTGCATATATAACGGACACTGAGGGAGTCCTGGATTAGGGGGTGTTCGGGTAGCCGGACTATACCTTCAGCCGGACTCCAGGACTATGAAGATACAAGATTGAAGACTTCGTCTCGTGTCCGGAAGGGACTTTCCTTGGCGTGGAAGGCAAGCTTGGCGATACGGATATTCAAGATCTCCTACCATTGTAACCGACTTTGTGTAACCCTAACCCTCTCCGGTGTCTATATAAACTGGAGGGTTTTAGTCCGTAGGCCAACTTCATCATACAACAATCATACCATAGGCTAGCTTCTAAGGTTTAGCCTCCTTGATCTCGTGGTAGATCTACTCTTGTACTGCCCATATCATCAATATTAATCAAGCAGGACGTAGGGTTTTACCTCCATCAAGAGGGCCCAAACCTGGGTAAAACATCGTGTTCCTTGCCTCATGTTACCATCCGGCCTAGACGCACAGTTCGGGACCCCCTACCCGAGATCCGCCGGTTTTGACACCGACATGGGTGCTTTCATTGAGAGTTCCTCTGTGTCGTCGCTTTTAGGCCCGATGGCTCCTTCGATCATCAACAACAATGCGGTCCAGGGTGAGACTTTTCTTCCCGGATAGATCTTCGTCTTCGGCGGCTTTTCATTGCGGTCCAATTCGCTTGGCCACCTGGAGCAGATCGAAAGCTACGCCCCTGGCCACCAGGTCAGGTTTGGAAGTTCAAATTACACGGAGGACATCCGCGGGGACTTGATCTTCGACGGATTCGAGCCACAGCCGAGCGCGCCGCACTGTCTCGATGGGCATCATCTAGCTCTGCCGCCGAATAGTGCCCTAGAGGCCGCACACGCACCGGTTCCGACCCTTAACTCGGAGCCTACTGCGCCGATCGAGGATGAGTGGTTGGACGCCACCTCGGGGGCTGCGATCTCAAAGGCGATTGAGCCGAATACCAGCCCCGCACTCCGCATGGCCTGTGACTCCGAGGAGCCGGATTCCTTACCTTACTCCGAGCGCCCCGTGCCCCTGCCGATCGAATCCGATTGGGCGCCGATAATGGAGTTCACCGCCGCGGACATCTTTCAGCACTCACCCTTTGGCGACATCCCGAATTCTCTAAAGTCTCTCTCTTTATCAGAAGAGCCCTGGCCGGACTACGGTCAGCAAGGTTGGAATACGGACGATGAAGAAATTCAAAACCCACCCACCACCCATTTGGTAGCCACCGTCGATAATTTAAACGACGTGCTCAACTTCGACTCTGAAGACATCGACGGCATGGACGACGATGCAGGAGACTCAGATGAACCAACGCCTATAGGGCACTGGACAGCCACCCCATCTCACGATGTGTACATGGTGGACACCCCTAAAGGAAGCAACAACGAGTAAAACGGAGATGGAAAGAGGGATCAATCTCTCGAAAAACAATCAAAGTGTCGGCGTAAACGCCGACCCAAGCCCCGGCTCGATAAAGACCCAGCCATAGAGCAGGATGAGCCGGTAAATGACGAGCATGCCTTAGAGCAACCGTCCGAATAGGACAACCCGGATAAAGAAACTGAACAACCCTCCCCCGGCGAAAATGGCATTCCGGACGACTTTACGCCGGATAAGCTTACGGAGCAGAAGAGCCTCCACAAACGGCTCGTTGCAACCGCACGGAGCCTGAAAAAGCAAAAGCGGAAGCTAAAAACTGCGGAAGATGCACTCAGGATCAGATGGAGTAAAGTAATCAATACCGCAGACAAATACGGCGACAGTCGCCGCACTAAAAGCTATCTGAAGAGAAAGCTACTGCCTGAATTCGACGAAGAGGCCTTAGAGCCCTCGCATTCAAAAAATAAGAAAGCCACACGGTCGGATAGACGACCCCATGGCCAGAATAAAGCGGCAAGCGGCGCTGCACTTAAGCCGGCATGCGACCCACTTAAGGATTCGCATCATGGCCCAGCTAGGTCCATTTACGAGCCAAGAAAGCAAGCTCTCGTAAGCAATATAATAAAGCCATTATCAGAATCCGGCACACCCAAATACAGGGGCGCCGCACACCCCCTATGTTTCACCGATGAGGTCCTGGATTATGAATTTCCAGCGGGATTTAAACCCGTAAACATAGAGGCATATGATGGAACAACAGACCCTGGAGTCTGGATCGAGGATTATATCCTCCACATACATATGGCTAGAGGAGATGACCTCCACGCCATAAAATACTTACCCCTCAAGCTTAAAGGGCCAGCCCGGCATTGGCTTAAAAGCCTTCCTGAAAACACAATCGGAAGTTGGGAAGAGCTCGAGGACACTTTCCGAGCAAATTTTCAAGGGACCTATGTCCGCCCTCCGGATGCAGACAATCTCAGTCACATAACTCAACAGCCCGGAGAGTCAGCTCGGCAATTCTGGAATAGATTTCTCACTAAAAAGAATCAGATAGTCGACTGTCCGGACGCCGAAGCCTTAGCAGCTTTCAGGCATAATGTCCGAGATGAATGGCTCGCCAGACACCTCGGCCAAGAAAAACCAAGAACAATGGCCGCACTAACAAGCCTCATGACCCGCTTTTGCGCAGGAGAGGACAACTGGTTGGCAAGATGTAGCACCAGCAACCCAAGTACATATGAAACTAGGGATGGGAACGGAAAACCGCGACGCAATAAGGACCGTCGCCGGACTAAGGAAAAAAGTCCGAAGAGCACGGCAGTCAACGCCGGATTCAAAAGCTCATGACAGAATCAGAAAAAGCCGCCCCTCCAAGATAACAGGGACGACCTTGGTACTTGATCCAATAATTGGCGGACTCCAGTTTTGAAATGTCCTTATGGACGGTGGCAGTGGACTAAACCTGATATATCAGGACACAATCCGTCACATGGGGATAGACCCAACAAGAATTCGCCACAGCAAAACCTCCTTTCAAGGGGTAAAGCCTGGTCCGGACACCCATTGCATGGGTTTTCTCCGGCTCGAAGTTATATTCGGCTCTATCGATAACTTCCGCCGCGAAAAGCTGACTTTCCACATCGTCCCATTTTCAAGTCGCTATCAAGCTCTGCTGGGACGCGAAGCTTTCTCCCGCTTTAATGCAATACCGCATTATGCATCTCTTACGCTTAAGATGCCCGGTCCACGAGGTATCATCTCCTTGAAGGGAAGCATTGAGTGC
>NC_041382.1:784187418-784202552 GCF_002162155.2 Triticum dicoccoides
GAGTGGAGGATTGTGCGGCCGCTTTAATAGCCCCACAACACAATGGCTTCACAAGCTAGAACATCCGAACAAGTCATTAAGACCACGGACACGGATAGACGAGTCCGGCACAAAAGTATCATTGATAAAGGCTTAGTGGCCATATACCCCTGTCCCAGGGGCTCCGCACATATAAAATAAGTGACAATAAAGCTCAATTTTACATATTTTAATTAATACTTTGTTTATTTAATATAACTTTTATTCGGCACGACTCTTTTTTCAACTTAGTTCCTCTCTTTTACAGATGAACGTCGTGCTGCGCCCGTCCAGGATACGGCACAACGGAGACACACGCGCAGACGTGCAGTAGGGACCCGTTCAAAGGATTCTTTTCAGATTAAGACCCTGTGTAAACCTTTTTTACTGTCTCTTGTTGATACACATCCCCTGGTTCTATAACCAAGGAGGAGGCTGGCGTTTTGGCATGTGGCCACGTCAGAATTCCTGCGCGTACCTGGACACTAGGGGCTTATACCTCAGAGCGTTACCTCACCCGCTCTCATAAAGACCGAATACCTTAGGGAGTGTCCGGCGTCGTGAGTTTGGCCTTATATGCATCAGCTCCGAATCATGATTTTGGTCAAATGTTGGGTTGCCCGGCTCCTGTGTTCGGCCACCTTATGTTCTGCTCTATCGGCTAAGGCGGCACCAGGAGAACTACTATGATTATGCCCTGGTTCGGCCAGGCAAGCACCTCAGTAGAGAAAGCCGAAAACCGACTGTCATGATATAGCGTGAGACTGGTCAACCACTCGATGACTATCCGGAATCTATAGGATTCCTCCACATTAACGAAGGGCTGTTTCCCGGCCAGGCACATACGCGCCCCGAATTCGGGCGAGCGCAGTCGCCACCAAGGGCTACCTAAATAGTCCCATTGTCAAGCTCCTATGGCTAAGTGAAAGTGTTAAAGCATTATAGTCCGGTTGCCTAGCCCGCTGCGCTATCACCTCCTTTGTAGGACCAAGACGTTGGATTAAGTGTGAAAATGCGCCTTTTGCGAGCACCCCCGCACTATGTGCATGGGGGCTGAAGCCAACGACTGCCATCTTTCAGATTTTGTATATATATATCTTAAAACGGCCGCACAGGAGGTGTTGCAAATACTTGAAGGCACAAGTATAAAAGGCTACTACAATTTATCAAAATATTGCTTTATAATTACATATGCTATTAGAACATAGCATCCTTCGAGCGCTGCGTCTCTATTACACGAGCGCCTTCAAGGACTTCCTGAAAATAGTGCTCGGAGGGTACTCGGCTTTTGTCCGAATCTCGGGATGCAACATAGGTGGTCACCATCTCTGCCCAGTATGTCTTGACACGGGCAAGAGCCATCCGTGCGCCCTCTATGCATGCTGACCTCTTCATCGCATTGATACGTGGCACCGCGTCAAGGAATTGCTGCACCAAGCTAAAATAACTCTTCGGCTCCGATCTCCCTGGCCATAGATGACCCATGACGTACTTCAGGGCGAGTCCGGACAACCTATTCAGTTCGGCCCGTTGAGCCAGACGATCGTCCACTGCCAGTGGACGCTCTGGATTGTGGAACTACGACCAGAAAAGCTTTTCCAGTTCGCGATCCTCTTGATCTTGAAAGTGTTCTGTCGCATCAGCAACACTCGCTACCAAATCCAGATAGGTGTCCTCCACACTCCACATCCGATCCAACGGAGCAAACTTCGGATCGCAAAACTTCCTCCGCAGCATAAAGGGCTTTCCAGCCGCAATCTGTCTGGCCTGACGCAGCTCCTCCTTCGCAGCTCTCATCACAGAGCGAGCGTCCTTGGCATCAGCAACAGCCTTCTCTAAGTCCGTCTGTCTCACCCGGTCTTCTTTCTCAAGAAGCTTGCAACGGTCAGCAGCGCTCTTTAACTTCACGGCCATCTCGGCCATCTCCTTCTTGCTTCAGCAGTGAGCAGCCTGTTCGGCTCTCAGCTCTTCAAGGGCCTTCTCGGCAGCCGCATCACTCTTCCAGGCTTGTTCCTTAGCTCGGGCAAGTTCCGCCCGAAGACTCTCCACGGAGGCCGCACCATCTGCGTCAAGCACACAAATTGTAAGATACTGGCATAAAGCTCCTCTTACCAGATGCCGCCCGAGGAATTACATACCCTGAGCCTCATCAAGCCGCTTGTTGACAAGCGCGATTTCGGCATCTGCCATGTCAAGTTGCCGCTTTAGTTCGGCAAAATCATCAGTTCGGCTCGATTCCGGACAATTCGCCACCTGTATACAAAGGTGACATTTAAGACCTGGGATTATGATCCTCTGCACGCCGTCAATTGTGACAATGCACAGAGTCTCAGGGGCTACAATCTACACAGGGCGCATCTTATTTATGCGCAACTGACAAAGGAGTACATTATCAAACGTACCTCAAAACCCGTCAGCAAACTTCTGATGGCCTCATGCAATCCGCTTTCCGCGGACGAAATACTTTCAATCACCATGCCCATCAATGCACGGTGCTCCTCTGAGATAGAAGCTCTCCCCAGCAGATTCATCAGCTCCTCCGACCGCGCACCGGACGGTGCCGGACTCGTCCTATGGCCTCCATCGAAGGCCGGACGCGGAGAACCTTGGGGGGGCATATGGCTACCTTCCGCCCCCGCCGGATTCGGAGAAACCCTCCGTGACGACACCTCAGGGTCGCTCGCCTCGCTAGGCGGTACGGCAGGGGGAAGCGTTCCACTCTCCATCATCTCCGGAAGAAGATCCCCCGAAGACGAGCTCTGTTGAGAAGGGCTGAGGTTCGAGCTACAAGGTAAAATTTCGGTTAATCTTCTTAGATATAAAGCAAGGATTTCTCTGATCCCTCTAAAGGAAAATCTTTCTCTACTTATGGCTCGCTGGAGGGCTGATCCCTTTGAGGGCGTAGTTCGGCCGAGGAACTCCCCAGCGTCGGACCCTCTGACGAGGACTTTTTCCCCGTTTTGAGGCCATGGTCTCCGGGTCGTCAGAGGAGGCCCTCTTCTTCCCCTCAGGAGAGGAACTGTCGGTTCCTCCCTTCCGAACAGGCTCCTTCGAGGAGGCCATAGTTTCCTTGTCCTCTCCCTCACTTCCCTCCAAAGGCATAATCTTCAACATCTTGACTAGCACGGGATCCGGCCTGGTCTCAGGAAGTGGAGCCGGACACCTGATCAGCTTTGCCTTCGCTATCCACTCCTGTTTAAAAGGACAACTCTTTTAGGGGCGAGTTTATGACAATTATACGGACAGCGAGTCCGGGCACAAGGTTACTTACTTGAGTATCCGGGCGATTGCAGCTTAGACCTGCATCCTCGTTCAAATCCGGACACATTGCTTGTGATCCGAAGAACAATTTATACATCTCCGCGGGCGTTGCGCCCATGAAATGCTGGAGAGCTCGCGGTCCCTCCGGATTAAACTCCCACAGGCGAAGGGAGCGACGTTTGCCGGGCAGGGTTCGGCAGATCAGCATGACTTGCGTCACTTTGACCAGGCTGAGGTATCTTTCTAAGAGATCTCTGATGCGGCCCTGCAACAAGGGCACGTCTTTGGATAACCCCCAGTCTAATCCTTTGTTCACCCATGAAGCTAGCCGTGGTGGAGGACCCGAGCGAAAGGCAGGAGGCGCCACCCACTTGGTGCCCCTGGGAGCGGTGATATAGAACCACTCCCGTTGCCACAAGCCGAGCTCCCCTTGAAAAGAGCCCTCGGGCCATGGAGCATCAGCATTCTTACTTATGACAGCGCCTCCGCACTCTGCGTGCCGTCCCTCGATCATCTTCGGCTCCACTTCAAAAGTCTTGAGCCATAATCTGAAGTGAGGAGTAACACGGAGGAATGCTTCGCACACGACGATGAATGAGGAAATATGGAGGATGGACTCCGGAGCTAAGTCATGAAATTCCATCCCATAATAGAACATTAGCCCCCTCACGAAGGGATCCATTGGGAAACCTAATCCCCGAAGGAAGTGAGACATGAACACCACGCTCTCACCGAGCTGGGGACTGGGAATAGCCTGCCCCTGAGCAAGCAACCTATGCGAAATTTCGCCGGTCAAGAACTTAGCCTCTCTCAACTTTAGCACGTCCTCCTCCGTGACGGAGGAGGGCATCCATCGGCCCTGAAGGGCGGAACCGGACATTGTCGAAGGTACGAAGCGCCTGGAATCTGGAGCCGAGGGTGTTGGAACTTGAGGCGACGGGTGAACTCATTTGAGATTGGAAAAAAGGAGTAAGGCCTTGGTCTCTTTATAAGAGGTTGACTACCAAGAGCCCTCCCCGTAACCGTTTGGGACTCGCCTTTAATCGAGAAAACATGCTAACGGGCATGATTGGGTTACCCACGTCCGTATTGATGAGAATCCCGTAAATGGGGGACACGATCTCTACTTTGACAAGATGTGCCAAGGAAACCGCCTCGCAAAACATGCCGAGGTGGAGAAGTGAAAACGATTCGAATAAAGGCTTGGCCGTAGTGTGATGTCACGCTGCGGAATACGTCAGCAGATTAGATTTGTGTTAATATTATTCTCTCTATGGCAATATGTGGAAACTTATTTTGCAGAGCCGGACACTATCCTTGGTGTTTAAAATCTTCTATGAAGAATTTGGAGGAGGAACCCGCCTTGCAATGCCGAAGACAATCTGCGCGCTGGACTCGTCGTCATTGAAGCCTGGTTCAGGGGCTACTGAGGGAGTCCTGGATTAGGGGGTGTTCGGGTAGCCGGACTATTCCTTCAGCCGGACTCCAAGACTATGAAGATACAAGATTGAAGACTTCGTCCCGTGTCCGGAAGGGACTTTCCTTGGCGTGGAAGGCAAGCTTGGCGATGCGGATATTCAAGATCTCCTACCATTGTAACCGACTCTGTGTAACCCTAACCCTATCCGGTGTCTATATAAACTGGAGGGTTGTAGTCCGTAGGACGATCAACTCCATACACAACAATCATACGATAGGCTAGCTTCTAGGGTTTAGCCTCCTTGATCTCGTGGTAGATCTACTCTTGTACTACCCATATCATCAATATTAATCAAGCAGGACGTAGGGTTTTACCTCCATCAAGAGGGCCCGAACCTGGGTAAAACATCGTGTTCCTTGCCTCTTGTTACCATCCGGCCTAGACGCACAGTTCGGGACCCCCTACCCGAGATCCGCCGGTTTTGACACCGACAGACACTGTCAGAGTTTGGATCTGCACACTCACCTATGGCGTTACTTCAGTTAAGGACACCCCTCCCAGAGGACGGGCGGCGCAGACGTGCGACAGGAGGTCCAAAATAGCTTTTTGTAGACCGCACTCTTTATTCTGAGCCTGTACTATGCCTTTTTCCTCCATTCCCGACCCGAGCATGTCAAATAGCCGGGTTTTGTTTTTCTCTTCTTTTTATATATATGAATTTATCATTGGCTTATTGCTCCACTCCTAGTAAATTTCATCCGAACTAATCTTCTATACTCTTTTTACGATGAGTACGGCCGTAATAGCGGTGTTACAAGATGCATCTCGGCATAACCTGCCAGGGGCTCGGTATGGGAACAAATGAGTCACCAATAAAAGTCCGAACAACTCTATAGCGTACTTCGGCGTCGCAAGTTTGGACTTATATGCATCAGCTCCGAATCATTGTCTTTGGTCAATAGTTGGGTTGCCCGGCTCCTGTGCTTGCTACCCTATGTTCTGTTCTATCGGCTAGGGTAGTAAAGGGAGAACTAATGCAATTGTGCCCTGGCTTTGACCGGATGAGCACCTCAGTAGAGAAAGCCAAAAACTGACTGTCATGATGCGGCGAGAGCTGGTCAACCACTTGACGACTTATTCGAATCTTTAGCGATTCTCCGTGTCACATGAAGGATCTTTTTCAGATCAAAACATGTAAGGCATAATATTACGATACGCCGCATACATACCAGGGGCTATGTCGTAGCCCCACCATAAAACTCCTATGGCTAAGTGAAAGTGTTAACGCCCTATAGTCCGATTGCCTGGTTCGCCGCATTATCACCTCCTTTATGGACCAAGACATTGGATAATGAGTGATTCAATGCTTTTCCGAACACCCCCGTATTTCCTACGAGGGGGCTGAAGCCGACGACTGGAAAACTTTCAAATTACAGTAAAACGGCCGCACAGGAGGAATACAAGCTTAGGAGCAAAAAATAGATTAACTATAAAGTTGTCTGTTACAACCCCTGTACACATCACTCGAATATTATGTCTTTCGAGCACTGACCCTCTATCAAGCGGGCGGCCTCTAGGACATCTCCAAAATAATGCTCCGGTTCCGGATGGTCCTTGCCTTCGGGTGGACTCTTCGTCGCAATATTGATGGCCTTCATCTTCCCCCAGAATGTCTTGACTCGGGCGAAGGCCATCCATGCACCTTCAATGCACGCCAACCGCTTCACAGCGTCGATACACGGCACCGTGTTAGCAAGCCGCTGCACCAGGCCGAAGTAACTACTCGGAACAAGTTCAGTCGGCCACAAACGGACTACGACGTTCTCCATGGCAGCGCTGGATATCCTATGCAGCTCGGACCACTGGGACATCTGTTCATTCAGCAACAGAGGGCGCTTCGACGCGCCGAATTGCGACCATAAAAGCTTCTCCATTGCATACCCCTCTTGCGCCTGATAAAACTGCACCGCATCGGAAGAACTCTTCGGCAAGTCTAAAAAATTGTCCAGAGAACTCGATACTTGGTTAAGCCGAGCATAGTTCGGGTCGCCGAACTTAGCCTGTAGCTAAAAGGGCTTGCCAGCCACAATCTCCCCAGCTTGCCGGATCTCCTCACGGGCTGCTCTGGATGCAGATTGCGCTTCTCTCGCCTCTCGTAAGGCCTTGTCAAGTTCAGCCATTTTGGCTTCATTTTCCTTCTCAAGAAGTTTACAGCGGCCAGCCGCATTCTCTAACTCACGCGCCATGGTGGACATGGCCTCCTTGTCCTGGCGTCGCGCGGCTTGTTTGGCCTTCAAGTCAGCCGATGCCTTTTCGGCAGACGCATCACTAAACCGGGCCTGCTCCTTGGCCCGGGCTAGCTCCGCCCGAAGGGCTTCCACGGCGGCAGCACCATCTGCATTGATGCACATTTTATGTCAAACTCTCTTCAGAGTCAGGCTTACATTATAAGCACATTGGTGTAAGGAATTCTCGAAATATATACCTTGTGAGTAGTCAAGACGCCTGTTGATCAAAGCAATGTCGTCCTCCGCAAATATCCAGCTTTCGTTGCAGTTCGATTACCTCCAAATTTCAGGCAGCGGCAGGAGGGGAGACAGCCTGCATTCCAATTTAAACCGAGGTTAGTACCTGAAAATATCTTTTCGATCCTCCGATCACTTCCTTTGGAAGGCGATCCGAGTCTCAGGGGCTACTGCATACACAACAGGTGCATTCTATCAATATTATTCAATTGGCAACATTATATCACAAACCTCAAAACCTCTCAGAAGGCTCGTAAAGGCCTCGTTCAATCTGCTCTTCACATATACAACTTTTTCGACCACCATAACCATTAAGGCACGGTGCTTCTCCGAAACGGACGCTCGTCGCAGCATGTCCGTCAGCATCTGCGGCACTCCTGGGTCTTCGGACACCGCTGCCGGGGCGCGACATTCCTTTGAAGGAATCTGCTTACCCGCCTCCAGCATTGTGTCCGGCTGTAACCCGTACAGTTCGGGGCCGTCATCCTTGATCCCCGAACCCTGAGGGATGGAGGCACCACCTTCGGGTAGCTCCTTCCTCATTTCTTGTGCTACTTGCCGGTTGGGAGGAGCCCTCCGGGACGACACCTCGAGATCATCTGCCCTATTAGGCGAGGAGGCTGGAGAAGGCGTGTCACTCTCCATCATCTCCGAAAGAAGGTCTCCCGAGGAGGAGGACGATTGAGAGGATGCACCAGGCGTTACCCTGCGAGGATGCACATATGCCGGAGGGTTATTTTAGTAATAAGAAAGGAATGAGGTATGGTTAAAGTACCCTGCTTCACTTACGGCCTGGCCAGAGGTTCGTCCTCATCATCAAGCTCTACATCAACATCGCTTGCGCGGTTCAAGCTGACCGACGATGGCATTTTTCCTTTCTTGGAAGGTTTCCCCTCCTGGCCTCCAGAAGCAGCCCGCTTTTTGCCATGGGAGGCACCTCCTTTGGGCTCCCCGCTCTCTCCCCCCTCTGTAGACACCAGACATGGTGTCGGAATCAACATCCGCGTGAGTAGGGCAGACGCAGGGTCTTTGGGAAGGGGTGTCGGACACCAGATTAACACCACTTTCTTTATCCAGTCCTGTATAAGGGCAGGTTGTTTAGTGTCTTGTCAAGAGATGCTTGAATGAAAGGTGTGCGGGGATTGCATACTTACCGGAGTATCCGGATGATTGCAGTCAAGGCCGACGTCTTCGGTGGTGTCCGGCCATTGCTCTCGGTCCCCGAAATATAACTTCCACATTCCTTCGTGTGTAGTACCAAATAAGTGCTGAAGAGTCTGCCGCCCTTCTGGATTGAACTCCCACATAAAGAGAGGTCACCGTTCACACGGCAGGATCCGGCGGACCAGTTTTAGCGGATCCCCAGTGCAACCCCTTGTTGATCCATGAAGCAAGATGAGTCGGAGGGCCGGGTCAGAACATGGGCGTAGCCGCCCACTTGGAGCCTCGCGGCTCGTTAACATAAAACCACCTCTGCTGCCATTGTTTGGAAGACTCAGCGAAGGATCCTTCAAACCAAACGCCGCTGGCAAGCTTGTTTATTACAATGCTGCCGCACTCTACCTGCTCCCCCTCAATCACCTGCGGCCTCACATCAAAAGTCTTGAGCCACAAAGTAAAGTGCGGAGGAGTCCGGAGGAAGGCCTCACACGTGACGATAAATGTCGAGATGAGGAGAACGGAATCTAGTGCCAGATCGTGCAAATCTAGCCCATAGTAGAACATGAGCCCCCGGACGAAGGGGTTAAGTGAGAACCCTAACCCATGGAGGAAGTGGGACACAAATACTACCCTCTCGCAGGATTTGGGGTGGGAATAGTCTGCCCCTTGGCGGGAAGCCGATGAAGGATTTCTGGGGTCAGGTACCTCGCTACGTGGAGCTTCACAATATCCTCCTCCATGATGGAAGAGGCCACCCACCAGCCTGAACGGCTGGACCCGGACATGATTGGGGCTGGTGGTGATTAGGGCTCGAGGGCTAGAACTCAAGGTGGCTGGGGTTGAGGAAGAAGCAAGCACGGAAGAAAAGGACAAGTCTGGGTCCCTATATAAAGGCCCAGAATGTCGACCGTCCCCTCCTGGGTCATTAAACTTACCTATCCTCAAAGAATTGTACCAAGGGGACGGTTGGGATAACCATACCAATATTATTGAAAATACCGTGAACAAGGGGACATGATCTCTGCTTTGACAAGACGTGCCAATAAAACCGCTTCCCGAGACGTGGGGCGATGGGCTAGCCAGCGGTTGGAAATAATAACTGGGCACGCGTGATATAGTGTCATAAACAATTATCTGCAGATTGGACTCGTGGAGTATTGTATTTTCTGCAATTATATACACAGGTCCAGATACAATCATCATCTCTAAAGACTATGGAGTTCGGAAGAAGGGGAACCCGCCTGGCAATGCCGAAGACAAACTTCGCGCCGGACTCCTCGTCATTGAAGCTAGGTTCAGGGGCTACCAAGGGAGTCCTAGACTAAGGGGTCCTCGGGCGTCCGGCCTGTTATCCATGGGCCGGACTAATGGGCTGTGAAGACACGAAGGCCGAAGATTGTCGACGTGTCCGGATTGGACTCTACTTGGCATGGAAGGCAAGCTAGGCAACCGACTATGAAGATTCCCTCTTATGTAACCGACCTCGTGTAACCCTAGATCTCTCCGGTGTCTATATAAACCGGAGAGCATAGTCCGGATAGGACAGATTCATTACCATATACTCATAGGCTAGACTTCTAGGGTTTAGCCATTACGATCTTGTGGTAGATCAACTCTTGTAACACTCATATTCATCAAGATCAATCAAGCAGGAAGTAGGGTATTACCTTCATAGAGAGGGCCCGAACCTGGGTAAACATCGTGTCCCCCGTCTCCCGTTACCATCGATCCTAGACGCACAGTTCGGGACCCCCTACCCGAGATCTGCCGGTTTTGACACCGACACCCGTTGTATATGAACGTAGAGCTTATCACACCCGATCATCACGCGGTGTCTCGGCACAACGAACTTTGGCAACGGTGCATACTCAGGGACAACACTTGTACCTTGAAATTTAGTGAGAGATCATCTTATAATGCTACTATCAATCAAAGCAGAATAAGATGCATAAAGGATAAACATCACATGCAATCAATATAAGTGATATGATATGGCCATCATCATATTGTGCCTTTGATCTCCATCTCCAAAGCACTGTCATGATCACCATCGTCACCGGCTTGACACCTTGATCTCCATCGAAGCGTCATTGTCGTCTCGCCAACTATTGCTACTACGACTATCGCTACCGCTTAGTGATAAAGTAAAGCAATTACAGGGCGATTGCATTGCATACAATAAAGCGACAACCATATGGCTCCTGCCAGTTGCCGATAACTCGGTTACAAAACATGATCATCTCATTCAATAAAATGTAGCATCATGCCTTGACCATATCACATCACAACATGCCCTGCAAAAACAAGTTAGATGTCCTCTACTTTGTTGTTGCAAGTTTTACGTGGCTGCTACGGGCTTAAGCAAGAACCAATCTCACCTACGCATCAAAACCACAACGATAGTTTGTCAATTTGACTCCGTTTTAACCTTCGCAAGGACCGGGCGTAGCCACACTTGGTTCAACTAAAGTTGGAGAAACTGTCACCCACAAGCCACCTCTATGCGAAGCACGTCGGGAGAACCGGTCTCGTGTAAGCGTACGCGTAATGTCGGTCTGGGCCGCTTCATCCAACAATACCGCCGAACCAAAGTATGACATGCTGGTAGGCAGTATGACTTATATCGCCCACAACTCACTTGTGTTCTACTCGTGCATATAACATCAACATATAAAACCTAGGCTCGGATGCCACTGTTGGGTTTCGTAGTAATTTCAAAAAATTTCCTACGCACACGCATGATCATGGTGATGCATAGCAACGAGAGGGGAGAGTGTTGTCTACGTACCCACGCAGACCGACTGCGGAAGCGTTGACACAACGTAGAGGAAGTAGTCATACGTCTTCCCGATCCGACTGATCCAAGCACCGTTACTCCGGCACCTCCGAGTTCTTAGCACACGTACAGCTCGATGACGCTCCCCGGGCTCCGATCCAGCAAAGCTTCGGGGATGAGTTCCGTCAGCACGACAGCGTGGTGACGATGATGATGTTCTACCGACGCAGGGCTTCGCCTAAGCACTACAACAGTATGACCGAGGTGGAATATGGTGGCAGGGGGCACCGCACACGGCTAAGGAACGATCACAAGGATCAACTTGTGTCTATGGGGTGCCCCTTGCCTTAGTATATAAAGGATGGAGGAGGAGGAGGCCGGCCAAGGCTAGGTGCGGCCAGGATGTGGAGTCCTACTAGGACTCCAAGTCCTAGTAGGAGGCCACCAAGAGGGGAGGAAGGGAGAAGGAAGTGGAGGAGAAGGAGAGGTGGCCGGCCCCCTTTTCCCTAGTCCAATTCGGACTAGAGGGGAGGGGGGGCGCAGCAGCCCCTTGGCCCTTTCTCCTCTTCCCACTAAAGCCCATCAAGGCCCATTGCTTCTCCCGTAACTACCTGGTACTCTGAAAAATACCCGAATCACTCGGAACCTTTCCGATGTCCGAATATAGTCGTCCAATATATCAATCTTTACGTCTCGACCATTTCGAGACTCCTCGTCATGTCCCCGATCTCATATGGGACTCCGAACTCCTTCGGTACATCAAAACTCATAAACTCATAATATAACACTCATCGAAACCTTAAGCGTGCGGACCCTACGGGTTTGAGAACAATGTAGACATGACCGAGACACGTCTTCGGTCAATAACCAATAGCGGGACCTGGATGCCCATATTGGCTCCTACATATTCTACGAAGATCTTTATCGGTCAGACCGCATAACAACATACGTTGTTTCCGTTGTCATCGGTATGTTACTTGCCCGAGATTCGATCGTCGGTATCTCAATACCTAGTTCAATGTCGTTACCGGCAAGTCTCTTTACTCGTTCCGTAATACATCATCCCGCAACTAACTCATTAGTTGCAATGCTTGCAAGGCTTAAGTGATGTGCATTACCGAGAGGGCCCAGAGATACCTCTCCGACAATCGGAGTGACAAATCCTAATCTCGAAATACGCCAACCCAACATGTACCTTTGGAGACACCTGTAGTACTCCTTTATAATCACCCAGTTACGTTGTGACGTTTGGTAGCACCCAAAGTGTTCCTCCGGTAAACGGGAGTTGCATAATCTCATAGTCATAGGAACATGTATAAGTCATGAAGAAAGCAATAGCAACCTACTAAACGATCGGGTGCTAAGCTAATGGGATGGGTCATGTCAATCACATCATTCTCCTAATGATGTGATCCCGTTAATCAAATAACAGCTCTTTTGTTTATGGTTAGGAAATATAACCATCTTCGATTAACGAGCTAGTCAAGTAGAGGCATACTAGTGACACTCTGTTTGTCTATGTATTCACACATGTATTATGTTTCCGGTTAATACAATTCTAGCATGAATAATAAACATTTATCATGATATAAGGAAATAAATAATAACTTTATTATTGCCTCTAGGGCATATTTCCTTCAATATCTAGATCATAAAGCCAATTGGTGAACGTAACACGAGCGTCACCCGAACAGGGACCATACACATTAACTAGCATCCAAGAATGTGAGGACAACGTGCTAGTAAAGTTAATAACCAGGGAAAAATCAGATGAAAACACCACATTACCAGTGAACACGGAGCTTTTCTAGATAGTAATTAAACCCCCCGAGGCACCTTGAGATGGAACATAGGCAAATTGATCGAATTGTCTAGGGCAACATGATTAAATAAAGGATAACTCAAAAGAGGATTTCTTTGTCTCTTGAAGGCAAACGACTGAGCAACCAATAGTTTGGATGGCATTATTAAGAGCTAACTGCTTATCGTCAGAGTTGATGCCACGAATCTTCCAACAAAGAACCTCCCAACTACGCAAAAGGGGCATGAGAAACAAGCGGACTAGGCCCTGGAAATGTCATCCTCGCCAGGTAGATCATCAATAATCAAAGTACCTGAGCGAGAGGTCGAAGCAGCTATTGGTGCAGGAGCCGCATTGAGGAGTTCTTCAGAAAGTTCAGCAGCAGGGACAACACATCTATTTATTCCAATCTCCTGAAGAACATGGACACGTGTGGGAGGAACTTCCTCAGAAAGTGTCTCTTGGGTAGAGGAGGAGGAACCAATTAATGGAGCCAGCCTTGGTTTAACCCTAGAAATGGTAGGGCGAGTGTCATTCACTTGGTTGATCTTGAAGCCATTGTATTTGTTCGATCCACTACTAGGGAAAACCTTATACACAACATCTTAGTAGTAGCGCTAGAAAAAAGAGGGCGCTACTGCTACTTAGTGTTCATGTTCTTCTTCTTGCACCGGCATTAGGTCACCGGAGCCAGCTTCTTCACCCTCTCCTTCCAGACCATCGGTGTCGTTGAGAAACAACGAGATGACATCACTTCCTTGTGCGATTATGTCCCTCAACATCGCTTCGTTTGCTTCATCTCGGGCGGTTTCCATAGTTTCTACAAATATTTACAACATGGAAATTATTATTCAAACATGACAAATGGATATATTAGTGGCAAACATAGTAAGGAATCATATATATTAATTAGTGGCCTCGACGCTGCTTCTCTAGGGTTTGGGGTGGCCTCGACAACGCTTCAAGGGTTTTGGGTGGCCTCGAGAACGCTTCAAGGAGGGGGTAATATCGACCCCCCCACGTGTTGAAGCTATCGGGAGGGGGTATATCGACAACAACGACACTACATCTATGTCCCTCGACGACCCTCGTTCCCGATAAAAAAAGAGGAAGAAGAAGAAAAAAAAGAGGAGAAGAACTCCTCTATTCTTTCTTCTCCTCTTTTTTTCTTCTTCCTCTTCTTTTTTTATCCTCTTCGTCCTCTCATGTTCGAGAGGATCGCCGAGGGGTCGGGAGGTTGCCTAGCGCCAAGCGATCCTCGACCCCTCGAACCCTCGACCCTAGTTCCTGACCCTCGACCCTAGTTCCCGACCCTCGACCCCTCGGCGATCCTCGACACCCTCGTTCCCGATAAAAATTAAGAAGAAGAAGAAGAAGAAAAAAGAAGAAAAAAAGAGGAGAAGATCGAAGAAAAAAAGAAGAAGAAAAAGAGGAGGAGAAGAAAGGAATAGTGGAGAGGAAGAGAAAATATAATATTCTATTTTCTCTTCCTCTCCACTATTCCTTTCTTCTTCTCCTCTTCTTTTTCTTCTTTTTTCTTCTTCTTATTTATTTCTCCTCTTCTTTTCCTCTCCTCTTCTTCTTTCTTTCCTCTTCTTATTTTCTTCTTTCCTATCCTTCTTTTTCTAAAATTGCAACTTTTGCATATATAAAACTTTTCTAAAATTATAACTTTCTATATATAAAACATTTTTAACATATATATTTAGCAAATTCTAGCCACATACATCACATACACATATACATTATAGCCACATACACATATACATCACATATGAACAAAAAAAATAAACTAACAAAAATAAAAAAACATATTGCAACATATGAACAGAAACATATAGCCACATACATACACATACATTATATATATATGAAAAAAATTAAACTAATAAAAAAATTGTTGGCGCCGGCGGGGCAGAGGGGCATGGCGGCAGCGGTGGCGCCGGCGGGGCAGGGCAGGGGCGGCTGGGCGGCGCGCGGCGCCAGCGCAGGGCAGGGGGCGGCGCACGGCAATCGCGCAGGGCAGGGGCGGCGGCCGCGCAGGAGAGGGGCGCAGGGGCGCGGGACGGGAGGGGGCTGTGCTCACAGGGGGCGGCGGCGACGGCGAAGGTGATCAGCCTGACGGCGTCGGTGGCGGCAGCGACGGCGAAGGCGAGCAGCCTGACGGCGTCG
>NC_041382.1:784202936-784217426 GCF_002162155.2 Triticum dicoccoides
CCCGGTTGGTGCCACCAACCGGGACCAAAGGTCCCTTTTCAGCAGCCCAAAGGGCGGGAAGCGGCGGCCTTTGGTCCCGGTTGGTGGCACCAACCGGGACTAAAGGGTGGCATTGGTCCCGGGTCGTAGCACCAACCGGGACTAATGCCCCCCTTTAGCCCCGGTTGGTGCCAACAACCGGGACCAAAGGCCTGTGCTGCCCCGAACCCAAATATTTAGTCCCACCTCGCTAGTTGAGAGGGAGGCACACCTGTTTATAAGGTGCCGGGCGCCATCCCTCTCGAGCTCCTCTCTAAAGCAGGCTTTCGGGCCTAACACTGCAATCTGTGCCTGTGGGCCTACTGGGCCTCCCGCGGGCCTGAATCCTGGCCCATGGCAGGGTTTCTAGTCGTATTCAGGCCGTGGGGGCCCAGTAGGTGGCACTTTTTTTGTTTTTTTTGTTTTTTTCTACTTAGAACTAAATACTTATTGTTGCTATATTTAATTTTTTCCAGTTTTTTTGTTTTGTTTTCTGCATTATTTATTTTCTTTTGTTTCTTGCTTTATTTTTTAATTCTTTTAGCTTTTAGTTTTAGAAAAATTATGAACTTTCTGTTAGTGCCATTAGTTTTCAAATTTGAAAACACTTTTTTAGTTTTTTAGTTTTTTTTGTTTTCTTCGTTGCTTTATTTATTTTATTTTGTTTCTTGCTTTATTTTTTTAATTCTTTTTTTCTTTTAGGTCAGCAAAATTATAAACTTTCTGTTAGTGACATTAGTTTTAGAAAAATATAAACTTTTTGTTAGTGCCATTAGTTTTCAAATTTGAATAGTTAAAATTTGAATTCTTTGAAATTTGTGTGAATCACAAGTTTGTGATTAACTTTACTAAAAAAATGAACATAGATGCACCTATAGAGAAAATTCGACCTAAATTCATAGTTTTCAAATGAGCTCTGAAAAAGTTGGCATAGCATACTCGTCTGTTACAAATTTGGCATGGTATCATCATAGTAGTTGTGGGAGAAAGTCTTCACTTTTTCTTCGCTTGTGTCATTTGCTTATTGCGCCGTAACCATGGATAATCTTCATCGTTTATCAGGATGCTTGGGTCAGCCTTGACATTGAAGGGAGGAATTTTATGAAACCTTTCATAATCTTCAGACATGTCTGTCTTGCCCTCCACTCGCAGGATGTCCCTTTTTCCTGAAAGAACTATGTGGCGCTTTGGCTCATCGTATGATGTATTCGTTTCCTTATCTTTTCTTTTTCTCGGTCTGGTAGACATGTCCTTCACATAGATAACCTGTGCCACATCATTGGCTAGGACGAACGGTTCGTCAGTGTACCCAAGATTTTTCAGATCGACTGTTGTCATTCCGTACTGTGGGTCTACATGTACCCCGCCTCCTGACAGATTGACCCATTTGCACTTAAACAAAGGGACCTTAAAATCTTGTCCATAGTCTAGTTCCCATATGTCCACTATGTAACCATAATATGTGTCGTTTTCCTTCTCGGTTGTTGCATCAAAGCGGACACCGCTGTTTTGGTTGGTGCTCTTTTGATCTTGGTCAATCATGTAAAATGTATTCCCATTTATCTTGTATCCTTTGTAAATCAATGCAGTCAAAGATGGTCCCCTGGACAACAAGTACAACTCATCACAAACAGTGTTGTCACCTCTGAGACATGCTTCCAACCAACTGCTGAATGTCCTAATGTGTTCACATGTAATCCAGTCGTCGCACTACTCCGGGTGTTTGGAGCGCAGACTGTTCTTGTGTTCATCGACATACGGGGTCACCAAGGTAGAGTTATGTAGAACTGTGTAGTGTGCTTGAGACCAAGAATGCCCATCCTTGCATATTATTAAGTCCGCTCCTAGCGTGCCTTTTCCAGTCAGTCTCCCCTCATACCGTGATTTAGGGAGACCTATCTTCTTAAGGCCAGGAATGAAGTCAACACAAAACCCGATGACATCCTCTGTTTGATGGCCCATGGAGATGCTTCCTTCTGGCCTAGCGCGGTTACGGACATATTTCTTTAGGACTCCCATGAACCTCTCAAAGGAGAACATATTGTGTAGAAATACGGGCCCCAGAATGACAATCTCGTCGACTAGATGAACTAGGACATAAGTCATGATATTGAAGAAGGATGGTGGGAACACCAGCTCGAAACTGACAAGACATTGCGCCACATCACTCCTTAGCCTTGGTACCATTTCTGGATCGATCACCTTCTGAGGATTGCATTGAGGAATGCACATAGCTTCACAATGGCTAATCGGACGTTTTCCGGTAGAAGCCCCCTCAATGCAACCAGAAGCAGTTGCGTCATAATCACGTGGCAGTCATGAGACTTTAGGTTCTGGAACTTTTTCTCTGGGATATTTATTATTCCCTTTATATTCGACGAGAAGCCTGTCGGGACCTTCATACTGAGCAGGCATTCAAAGAAGATTTCTTCCTCTTCTTTCGTAAGAGCGTAGCTGGCAGGACCTTCAAAATGCTTCGGAGGCATGCCATCTTTTTCGTGCAAATGTTGCAGGTCCTCCCGTGCCTCAGGTGTATCTTTTGTCTTTCCATACACGCCCAAGAAGCCTAGCAGGTTCACCCAAAGGTTCTTCGTCACGTGCATCACGTCGATTGAAGAGTGGACCTCTAGGTCTTTCCAGTAGGGTAGGTCCCAAAATATAGATTTCTTCTTCCACATGGGTGCGTGTCCCTCAGCGTCATTCGGAACAGCTAGTGCGCCAGGACCCTTTCCAAAGATTACGTGTAAATCATTGACCATAGCAAGTACGTGATCACCGGTACGCATGGCGGGCTTCTTCCGGTGATCTGCCTCGCCTTTGAAATGCTTGCCTTTGTTTCGACATTGATGGTTGGTCGGAAGAAATCGACGATGGCCCAGGTACACATTCTTCCTGCATTTGTCCAGGTATATACTTTCAGTGTCATCTAAACAATGTGTGCATGCGTGGTATCCTTTGTTTGTCTGTCCTGAAAGGTTACTGAGAGTGGGCCAATCGTTGATGGTCACGAACAGCAACGCCTTTAGGTTAAATTCCTCTTGTCTGTGCTCATCCCACAAACATACACCGTTTCCATTCCGCAGCTGTAAAAGTTCTTCAACTAATGGCCTTAGGTACACATCAATGTCGTTGCCGGGTTGCTTAGGGCCTTGGATGAGAACTGGCATCATAATGAACTTCCGCTTCATGCACATCCAAGGAGGAAGGTTATACATACATAGAGTCACGGGCCAGGTGCTGTGATTGCTGCTCTGCTCCCCGAAAGGATTAATGCCATCCGTGCTTAAAGCAAACCATACGTTCCTTGGGTCCTTTGCAAACTCATCCCAGTACTTTCTCATGATTTTTCTCCACTGCGACCCGTCAGTGGGTGCTCTCAACTTCCCGTCTTTCTTACGGTCCTCACTGTGCCATCGCATCGACTTGGCATGCTTCCCGTTTCTGAACAGACGTTTCAACCGTGGTATTATAGGAGCATACCACATCACCTTCGCAGGAACCCTCTTCCTGTGGGGCTCGCCGTGAACATCACCAAGGTCATCTCATTTGATCTTATACCGCAATGCACCGCATACCGGGCATGCGTTCAGATCCTTGTATGCACCGCGGTATAGGATGCAGTCATTAGGGCATGCATGTATCTTCTCCACCTCCAATCCTAGAGGGCATACGACCTTCTTTGCTGCGTATGTATTGTCGGGCAATTCGTTATCCTTTGGAAGCTTCTTCTTCAATATTTTCAGTAGCTTCTCAAATCCTTTGTCAGGCACAGCATTCTCTGCCTTCCACTGTAGCAATTCCAGTACGGTACCGAGCTTTGTGTTGCCATCTTCGCAATTGGGGTACAACCCTTTTTTGTGATCCTCTAACATGCGATCGAACTACAGCTTCTCCTTTTGACTTTCACATTGCGTCCTTGCATCGACAATGACCCGACGGAGATCATCATCATCGGGCACATCGTCTGGTTCCTCTTGATCTTCAGCAGCTTCACCCGTTGCAGCATCATTGGGCACATCGTCTGGTTCCTCTTGATCTTCACCAGCTCCCCCCGTTGCAGCATCACGATATTCAGGGGGCACGTAGTTGTCATCGTACTCTTCTTCTTCGTCGTCTTCCATCATAACCCCTATTTCTCCGTGCCTCGTCCAAACATTATAGTGTGGCATGAAACCCTTGTAAAGCAGGTGGGTGTGAAGGATTTTCCGGTCAGAGTAAGACTTTGTATTCCCACAATCAGGGCATGGACAACACATAAAACCATTCTGCTTGTTTGCCTCAGCCGCATCGAGAAACTCATGCACGCCCTTAATGTACTCGGAGCTGTGTCTGTCACCGTACATCCATTGCCGGTTCATCTGCGTGCATTATATATAATGAAGTGTCCAAATTAATAGAAGTTCATCATCACATTAAAAGCAAAGTACATACATAGTTCTCATCTAACAACATATAGCTCTCCAGAGCATCTAATTAATTAAACCATACATTGAAACTATGTAAAACATTTTAATGCGAAAACAAAGGCGATCATAATCGCAACCAAGGTAACAATTGATCCAACGGCATAATGATACCAAGCCTCGGTATGAATGGCATATTTTCGAATCTTTCTAATCTTCAAGCGCATTGCATCCATCATGATCTTGTGATCATCGACGACATCCGCAACATGCAACTCCAATATCATCTTCTCCTGCTCAATTTTTTTTATTTTTTCCTTCAAGAAATTGTTTTCTTCTTCAACTAAATTTAACCTCTCGACAATAGGGTCGGTTGGAATTTCCGGTTCACATACATCCTAGATAAATAAAATCTATGTCACGTTGGTCCGCATAATTTTCATAAACAATAAATGAACCAATAGTTATAAAGATTAATATATATACCACATCCGAATCATAGATAGGACGAGGGCCGATGGGGGTGGATACCAAAACCATCGCACTATATAAGATGCAATAATAAAAGTAAGAAAATTATACAAGTATCTATCTAAACATACAAGTAACAATATTTTTCCTTTCAAAAAGAAGATAAGAACAAGAGGCTCACCATGGTGGTGTCGGTGATGAGATCGGCGCGGGTGATCGACGGCGGTGAAGACGGGGGTGGGGCGTGACGGACTGCTAAATCTAGACAAATCTCGAGGAAAATGGAGCTTTGAGGTCGAGCTTGGAGAGGAGAAAGCTTAACTAGTGTGGCTCGGGCATTTCATCAAACACCTCATGTGCATAGGAGGTGAGCTAGAGCACCACAAACCCCTCCCCTCGCCGGCCCAGAAAAACAGAGCACTGGAGTGCTCTGCTCGCGAGCGAGGGTATATATAGGCAGCACTATTGGTCTCGGTTCATAGCACGAACCGGGACTAAAGGGGAGCCTTTGGTCCTGGTTCAGGCCACCAACCGGGACCAATGGTGGTGGGCCAGGAGCCAGGCCCAGTGGTCCCGGTTCGTCCCACCAACCGGGACCAAAAGGTCCTGACGAACCGGGACCAATGGCCCACGTGGCCCGGCCGGCCCCCTGGGCTCACGAACCGGGTCCAATGCCCCCATTGGTTCCGGTTCTAGATTGAACCGGGACTAATGGGCTGACTCGTCCTGGACCGTTGCCCCCTTTTCTACTAGTGATTGTGCGAAAGGCAAGAATTGGAGACAGGATAATCTCCATTCTCCATAATGGAGAGTCAGGGGCTATCTTGTTTTATGCTATTTTACCTAAGATAATATAGTAGGTCCTAAGAGAATGTAGTAGGTCCTATGAGGTACAATATGTTTATGAGAGTTGATGATGATGAGTAGTTGTGATTATGTCTAGTGACCAACTTGTATGTGATGTCTCATTGATGAAAACGATGATCATGTGGAGGTGTTATATGACAATGATGTATTATGATGATAAGTTGTTAATGATATGATGATGATGATGATGATGATGATGATGATATATTATATCATTAGGTGAAAGAACCGCGGGTTATGATGTAATAACTCATTATGATGTAAAATCATTCTCTAAATTGCTGCAGTATGAAAACTTGTATAAAAGTGTATGAATACAACATGAAATAAAAAATAAATACGGAATAATAGTAGTAGCGCGTGCTAGGATAAGCGCTACTACTAGTTACCAGTAGTGCTCATAGCACAAAGCGATGCTACTATGTCGATATAGCAGTAGCGCGGTCCAACCCACGCTACTGCAAACCTTTAGCTGTAGCGCCTTACTAGTAGCACTACACCCCGTGCTACTGATAGGCTTTAAACACATGCTACTGCTAGGGTTTTCCCTATTAGTGATCGACTGCTCCGACGAACTTCAGTAGTGGAAATGGGTGCAGGTGCACGAGCATGACGTCCACGAGTCACGACAAGGCCAGAAGGTTCAGAGATGGAGTTAACAGTAGGAAGGCCAAGCACGTCCTGGTTGATCCTGGGGTTGGAGTCACCGGAATGAGGCGGGCTGTTGCATGCATCACCCAGAGGCAGAACATCAGATAGAGAAACATCTTCAGATTGAGCAGTTTTAGAGGTTATTGTCTGCAGAGGCTGTGCGGACTGCTGAGTACTTTCAGTAATTTCTTCTAGAACCACAGAAGAAGCTGGAGATGGTGGCAGCTGAGAAAAGTGATGCCATTGCCGCTAGAAGAAATCAAGACCGAAACCTCCAAGTTGGCAGAATGCATACCCTATCTAGTGCTCCAAGGTCCAATGGTGGCAATTGGTAGGCGCAGAGCATGGAAGATGAAGTTGTTCAGTTGCTGCTAGGGAATTCGGTCAGACAGGAGGAGGTTGATCAGGTCTGAACCCTGGGCAGAGAGGACAAACTAAATGCCTTGGTTATGCAGACTGACAGAAACAGTGACTACATCTTGAGCTTCAGACAGTGGTAGAGCAGGAACAGCGACAGGGTACAAAAGCAGAGCATCTCTAGAGGGAACCAAGCTGTCTTCAGAAGAGGAGAAAGTGTCGTTCCAAGCTTCCATTGCATTATCAAAGATGTTATCCTCAGGGACAATACCATGCTGAAAAGTGAGGCCTTGAGCTACCAACTAAGCTTGATAGCTCACAAGGTGTGGAGGAAGAGGTGGCAGCGGAGGAGCCGGCGGAATTTGCCGTTCCCCCCAACCAACATTGTTCTAAGGACGCCCATTGCCCTGATTGGCATTGTCAGTGTTGGGAGCGCCATTCTGCACTAGCCAGTTATGTACCTATTGTTCAGTAGTCAGTTCAGGTCCAAACTACGGGTGAGGATTACCGTCAAGTGGTGGCTATTCTTCACCAGGAGGAAGCACTTCAGGCAGCAGGCCATTCCAATCGTTGCTCCATAGGATGGTGATCTGGAGAGTCCAGCGGTCACGGGCACCACCCAATTGCCAGACGACGAAGCTCTTTGGAATTAGACGGAGACGCAAAACACGGGATTTGATCAACATATACCTCCTGTCCTGCCTTGGGTTGTACCAACTGAGAAGAGAACCATATCCACCCAGGGCTTTTGTGATGTAATAATCAGTCTAGTAGTCGTAGGGAAACCCGAAGAACATGAGGCATACCTCAGGGACAAAGAAGTTGTGCGGTGATTGAGGGCTTCGTTGTGTGGCACAAAAGTAATCAGGAGATCTTCCCCTTCAAGCTCGAGTGGAGTAGCAACCACAGTATCCCGCATGAAAGAATCCACAAATCCAAATATGCCAATGCCAAAAGGGTGGTCGCTGGATTCGGTGGTAAAGAGCTTAGATTCATGAAGCAGGCCTTGAACCATATTGCGAATGGCCGTGCGGCGATGCAGGGGGACGCAGGCACTGGCTTTAGGGAAAGCGAGGACATCGTGGTTGAGCGGTGGGATGGGTCCGATGACCATGCCGCTACGCACGAGACGATCTGTCGGGCCGGGCTCAACGGCAAAGACCGGCGGGAGGAAAGGCACCGGGTTGAGCGGGTAGTTTGCCATGGACAGTGGAGCGGCGGAGGGCAGCGATGGTGGTGGCTGGTGAAGTGACGCGACTGGAAAAGCTACAGTGTGGTAGAAACCGAGGCGGAAGGCGGACCATGAGGGGTAAAGAGGGAATAGCGAGAACTCTTTGGCCTCCACTACCACTTCTCGTTGAAACGACGTTTGCGGCAGGATCGCCCCACGTGGCCATAGAACCCGCATGCAGGGCATCGGACAGTATGCTTGTGTTAGTGATGGTTTTGCATATTAATGGAAGGAGCAATTTGTCCGGCCAGAGGATTCTTGTTACCAATTGTGGGTTGCATAATATGGTGAGATTGGGACTTAGCAAATAAGGGGCAATCAACGGCCTTATGACCAGGCGAGGAGCAGTTAATACAAATCAGTCTAGCTTGGCAAGAAACCTTGTGATGTCGCCATTGTAGGCAACGAGAGCATAAGACCGCCCAATTAGAGGATAAATCCAAAATTTCAGCTTCAGAATAGTGGGCCTGAGCCAGATCAGCTTTATGATGGGCCGAGAGAGTAGCGGGCCAAGAAACAAGCAAGGGAGCATATTTGAACGCAGACTTCAGGAAACATTGAGGCAGCGAGGGATAAGGGACAGACAGAGGGCATTTAAAAGCACCCAATTTAATGTAATTACCCTACTGTGATTCCTCAGATTGAGCCTGATTCAAAAAGTGCGCAATTACTGCGGCGTGATCATTGCTGGCGGTAACCGAATGAGCTGATCAATGAGACGAATTAGCCAAAGAATTATCCATGCAACCATGATCCACAGAATCGTCGTGAGAAGGTATTTGATCATGCTGAACTTTTTCCAAAATGGAGGTGGACGCTTCAGCTGCATTCTGGTTAGAAAACTGCATGGACGAAATTGGAATCAAGCCAAACTTACACAACACTTTCTCAGAACTTGAGCTTAAGTTGGAGCCCGAGTGTAAGAAATTGAGGGAGGATTTAACAGCTATAGTGCGTCTAGAGGATAGATCCTTTAGTTCTTCATCGGCATGCCAACAAGAATCATCAATTGGAGCAAGAGCAAAACGGCCATTGTAAATATGGAAGTGACAAACAAAATCTGGCCAGACTCGATCCCTCAGACGGTGGATGAATTGTCCCACTTTGTTATTGGCCACTGAGAAACGAAAAGAACGAGATGTGCCACTACTCCTACAATTTGATCGTCCTATTTGGCGCGTTTGATCAAAGTAGCCAACATGTTAGCGACAACGACAATGTTAAATAATGTTGGAGACATTGGGTCACCCTGTTGTAATCCCTTTTTCGTCTCGAAGTAAGGTCCTACATCATCATTGACTTTGATAGCCAGACTACCTCCAGTAATGACATTTTGGACCCACTCACGCCATCTATTGAAGAAACCTTTCATTCTTAGGCTCTGTTTGAGAAATGGCCATTTACTTTGTCATATGCCTTTTCAAAGTCGATTTTAAATACTACTTCACTCATGTTCTTCCGGTGCATCTCATGAACGGTCTCGTGAAGGATTACTACTCCATCGAGTATATTTCATCCTTGCATGAAAGCTGTTTGGGATGGCTGAACAACATGATAGGCAATCGCGTTGAGCCTATTAGGTACCACTTTGGAGAAGATTTTGAAGCTGACATTAGGGAGGCAGATCGGTCTGAACTGTTGAATCCGTTCAACCTTCTTAGTCTTTGGCAACAAGACAATCTTGCCAAAATTAAGCCTGGATAGGTCTAGTTGGACGGCATGAAAAAAATTGAATAACTCCATTAGGTCAGTCTTGATGACATCCCAGAAGTTCTGATAGAACTCTGCGGGGAAACAATCTTGGCCTGGAGCTTTGTTATCTTCCATTTAGAACATCGATGCTCGCACTTCCTCTTCAGAGAAAGGTGTCGTCAGGATATCATTCTCTTCTGCCGTGACTTGTGGAATGTCATCTATTCGGTTCTCATCTAAAGTGAAGTTCCCTTCCTCCGGATCCCCAAACAAACACTTGTAGTATTTGGTTATATAACGCTTGAGCTCTGCATGACCCTCGATTCATTCCTCATCATGTTGGAGGCTAAAAATAGACTTCTTCCTATGCCGCACATTGGCGACAATTTGAAAATATCGTGTATTGTTGTCTCCCTCCAAAATGAATTGGGAACCAGATCCTCGATACCACTTGATTTCCTCTTCTCGATATATTTTTCTTCTTACAAGTCTCCTTACAGTTGTCTTCCTTGAATATATGTATACAAATACATGTGTCTTGTTAGTGCTCGTAGGCCGGAAATCCAACAACTCAGTGCCCACACTACAGGAATCAGCTACTTTGCCATCAGCGACGGCAGACGGCAAAGGCATGAACGGCGGACGGCAAAGGTCTTTGCCGTCTCTCGTGGACGGCAAAAGGCCACGACAAAGTAAGGTTCGGCAAAGAGCTACTTTGTCGTCCGCTTCGGGCGGCTGAGGGCAAAGGGGCCTTTGCCATCAGTAGCGGACGGCAAAGAAAGCAGACGGCAATAAATGCGTTATTACTCCGTTCGGTGGTTAACGGCAGGCCTTTGCCGTCCACCGCTGACGGAAAATTTTGACCAGCCTTTGCCTCCGCCGAATGATGTCAGCTGGACATCACTACACGGCAGGACTTTGCCGTCCGCCGCTATAGGCAAAGTTTTTACTCGTTGTCATCTGCCGCGGACGGCAAAGCCTTTGCCGTCAGCTACTGTAGGCAAACTAAACAAATTGGTCAGCCTCCCAGGAAGCACAGTTGCCTGCCACGTTGCCTCTTTGCCGTCCGCTGCTGATGGCAAAGAGCCCTTTGCCGTCGGTGGCAGACGGCAAAAGCCGGCATATTGGCTCTTTTTTCTGTTTTTTTAATCCAACAATTTTCATAGCAAATATATATGACATATATAGATATATTTCACAGGGCTATTTAACAGCAATCATATCACATATCCAGCACATAAGTTTCATCCATTCATACATAAGCAAGTTCCATCCATACACATTGTTCCATCCATATACATATTACAATGCAAAGTTTCATCAAGATAGCAAGTTCCATCATAGCAAGCTAGATACAATGCAAAGTTTCATCAAAGAAAAAGCAAGCACTCCATCATAGCAAGCTAGCTTCCATGAAGTGAATGAAATCTGCAAAATGGCAAATAAGAAAGTTAGAAATAGGTGACTAGAAGAAGAAGACTAGAACTAGAAGAAGACTAGAACAAGAAGTATATGTCATTTATGAGCTAACTTCGGTGAAATGGATCATATATGAGCTAACTAAGTTGAAATGGGTCGTTTATGAGCTAACATAGTTAAAATGGATCATTTATGAGCTAACTTAGTTGAAATGGGTCGTTTATGAGCTAACTAAGGTGAAGGGCATCGTTTTTGAGCTAACTAAGGTGAAATGGATCGTTTTTGATCTAACTCAGGTGAAATGGATCATTTATGAGCTAACTTAGGTGAAATGGATCATTTATGAGCTAACTTAGTTGAAATGGGTCGTTTATGAGCTAACTAAGGTGAAATGGATCGTTTTTGAGCTAACTAAGGTGAAATGGATCATTTTTGAGCTAAGTTAGGTGAAATGGATCATTTATGAGCTAACTTAGTTGAAATGGGTTGTTTATGAGCTATCTAAGGTGAAATGGATCGTTTTTGAGCTAACTAAGGTGAAATGGATCGTTTTTGAGCTAACTTAGGTGAAATGGATCATTTAAGAGCTAATTTAGGTGAAATGGATCATTTTTAGCTAACATTCGGTGAAATGGATCGTTTAGGAGCTACTCTAGGTAAATTGGGTCATTTTAGAGCTAACTTGGATAAACTGGATCATTTATAAGCTAACCTAGTTAAGATGGGTCATTTTGGAGCTAAGCTAGGTGAAATGGGTCATTTTGGAGCTAACCTAGGTGAAATCTGTCATTTTAAAGCTAACGTAGGTAAAATGGATCATTTAGGAGCTAATCTAGGTAAAATGGGTCATTTTAGAGCTAACTTGGATAAACTGGATCATTTATAAGCTAACTAAGGTAAAATGGGTCATTTTAGAGCTAACTTAGGTAGAATGGATCGTTTATGAGCTAACTAAGCTAATTATGCAATTTTTGATATAAGTAAGCTAAGTACAGATCGTTTTAGAGCTAACTTAGGTAAAATGGATGGTTTATGAGGTCAGTAAGCTTATTAAGTCATTTTGGAGGAAAACAAGCTAACTCTAGGTCATTATGGTATGCATATTGGAGGAAATAAAGCTAAGTCTAGGTCTTTATGCATTTGTTAAGCAAAACACTAGAGAAACTTACCGTGATCAGGGAGGTGTAGGAGTGGGTTGGCTCGTGCCGGTAGCTGGAGAAGGATCATGTGATGCGTGTCTGGAGTTAAGCTGCACCAAAGATCATTTTCCAATGTCTCGTTAGCATTACGACACTCAAATGTTAAGACTAGCAAGTAATGTCCATTCAAATTAAACTTACCGTGCTCCCAGGAGCAATCTCTGGCATCGGTGAAGCGGTCTGACCGGACTTCTCGCACACAGACTGCACATTTGGTTTTGACAACAGAGTCATACTAGTTAGTAATGAGACTCAAATGTTAAGACTAACAAGTAATCTGCAGAAGAAACTTACCACAAGGAGCTCGTACATGGCCCTTGCCTGCATGTCATTCCGTGCCCTCTCCTCCTCCAACATCTTTGTCGTCTTCTCCTCCAACTCCCGCCGCCTCTCCGCCGCCTCCGCCAGAAGTTTCTCCGTTCTATCTCTCTCACTCTGTATAGCAGCCTGCAACACCACTCATATGACCATTTGTAATCATTGATGGAAGCGCACACAATGTAATGGAGAAAGATAGCTGAGTACGTATAACTAACTTTGATGGCGAGTTGGACTGGCCGTTCACGAGGCCTTATCTCAGGAGCGGAGCTCGACTGGCGCGCCTTGATCTCCGGGAGAGTGCTAGGACAATGGATAAGTCCATCTCCCATGGCTTTGGAGCCATGGGACCTCCCGCCACCAGATATCATCAGCAGCTCTGTATCAATGGGACCCTTGCTCGGGTTAAAGTCCTCCCCTTTCCTCTCCTTCCCCTGATTTCTATATTGCACGAGCTTGTCGTGGGCGGAGATGTTGGTGAAGTTCTTTGGATCATCGAGGTCAGACGCAGAGAATGCCTTGACTTTCTTGTAAGGGCCAGTGTGGGCCATGGCATACAGGTCGTACACCTCTGGCACCTTATCCGCCTTATTGTAGCGTGCCTGAAAGAGAGAAACAAAGTAAACTAGTAATTAAAGGGCTAAAGCTAGCATGATGAATGAATTGCATGAATCATGAAGCAAACCACATACCCAGTTCCGCCCGTACTGAAATAAGTTGGAGCTGCATTGATGGTGTGGCACACCTTCCATTTGGGCACGTTTGTCCTTCGCCTCGTTGTGGGTGGCCCGCCATTCTTTTGAGCACCACGCATTGACCAACACCTCCCAACAATCCATACAATCCGCACACCATCTCGTAGGGGCCTAAGTTAGCAAATAGAAACTTGAGCGCTATGGCTATGAATTACTAAATGGAGGAAGTAAGTACAAGGCCTTAAGAATTACCTTCATGTACTGCTCCTTACTCAAGAACTTATCGCGACACGCCTGCTTGGGCTTCTTGATACCACGCCCGGCGTAGTAGTCTCGAACAGCCTGCACCCGAACAGTAAGTTCTGCAGTAGGCGCTTGCACTCCTTGTCGATAACATCTGCTTCCTCCTCCTCGTATCCCTCCTCACACCTGTAGAATGTCTGCAACCAAATGAGACAATATTGATTAGTACAATTAATAACTAGCTAGTTGAAGATTTTTAATTGTGTAAAGGAGAAATTAACCCGAACTTTCTGATAACCACGTCTGCCCTCGTCTTGCACAAGACATCGTCGATAATCTCAACCGGCGGGGCCGGGGCAGCCAAGTAGTGCTCCCAACTCAATCCAACCTCTGGAACCCGACCCTCACCAGGCAACGTGACAAACCCCGGGAAGTTTTGCCGAATCAGAACTCCAAGGACGGAGTTGGGCTGGCGGACACTTTCATGGTGGTCCCAACCCCTGCAGCATGACAAGGCCAACGCATTAGTTATTTGAAGAAACGTGAATGCAGAAGGTACAAAAAGATTAAATGCACTTACCTCTCCCCATCAGGGAAAATCAACCACCTCTGCTCGCGGGTCGCCGGCACGGACGGGAGCCGTGTACAACCACGATGGTAGACGTTGCCCCCCTCCTCCTCAATATCAGTTGGCTCCCCGCCATCATCAGCATGGTCACTCGGCTCCTCAGGCTGATTCGACCAGGGACCCCATCCAGACGTGTGCTCTTCCGGGGTCTCGTGGGCCAAACTCTCGCGGGCCGAAGGCCCGTCGACCCGAGGCTCGTGGGCCAAAGACCCGTGGACCGGAGGCCGGGGTGTCGGGGTGTGGTGTCAGGGTCGGGGTGTCAGGGTGTGGTGTCGGGGTTGGGGGGTCAGGGGGTCGG
>NC_041382.1:784218519-784255925 GCF_002162155.2 Triticum dicoccoides
GGGGCGAGGGGCGGTGGGGCCAGGGGGCGGTGGCGGGTGGCGGTGGCGGCGGTGGATGGTTGGGATGGTGGCGCGACAGGGCGAGGGGAGGTGGGGCAAGGGGGCGAGGGTGGGTGGCGGTGGGTGGCGGTGGTTGTCGGGGAGGAGCGGGACAGAAACAGAGAGAGATGGGCGGGGTGGGGCTCGGCCGTTAGTAGCCTAAATGTTTGCCGTCCGCCCCCCTTTGCCGTCCGCTTTTTTACTCTTTGTCGTCTGCTAGCAGACGACAAAGAGGGGCCCCGTTAGGTTTTCCCTAATCAGCCCGTTAGTGTGGGCCACCTCCCTCTTTGCCGTCTGTCAGCTGGCTAGCGGACGGCAAAGAACTGGCTGATGGCAAAGAAGGTCTTTTCCATCAGCCAGTTCTTTGCTGTCCATTTTTTGTAAGCTGACGGCAAAGAGCTCCTTTGCCCTCAGCTGGCTGACGGCAAAGAACTGGCTGATGGCAAATTCTCTGATTCCAGTAGTGCCAGGCTTATCTGCTCCCGGTCAGAAAAAATCAAAACAAATACTATAAAAATTCCAATATTTTTGTGTGGTGGATAATTTGATGCGTGAGGTTTGCTCCAACTTTCAACTAATTTGGACATTTGAGCAGCCCTCGGTAAAAAAGATAAATCGGGTGAGAACAGTGCATGAATAGTAAACCTTTTTACAGACCCTGATTTTGTTTTTTTTGCCGAGAGCTGCTCAAATGTCCAAAATAATTGAAATTTGGACCGGACCTCACACATCAAATTATCTACCACACAAAAAAATTGGATTTTTTGAATTTTTCTAGTATTCGTTTTGATTTTTTTCATGAGCGCGTGTGGAGCTGAGCCCGAGAGTAGGAACTCCACGTCCCTCATAGGCCCACTATGTTATATAAGTTATGCAGATTGAACGGTGACATGATCTTAATTTTAGAAGACCCGGCATATTAAGGCTAGTATTTTCTGATTAACATGGGATTTTCTAGCCAATTTTTTTGCTCATGTTTTCACTGTATTTTACATTTAATAATAATAATAGATAGATAGATAGATAGATAGATAGATAGATAGATAGATAGATAGATAGAAATAGATCCCCAAAATGTGCTAGCATTACACTTCGCCACAGATTTTTCCATGTGTAAATTCACAGATTAAACAGTTTGTATGATCAAGCTTTTAAATAATAGAAATCAATGGACATGACAGAATGGTAAATCCTCAAACTTGTTCAACACAGAAAGCCAAAACTAAACAATGCATGAGAGTAAATGTGAAACAACAGTCAATAGATAAGTTCTTAGCTCTATGTTGTTTTATTTCCTTGATGCGATGTTTGAAGTCGGTAAAGTGCCCATTATCGGAAGAAAATAACGAAGTTTTGAGTTGTGGTGGTAAAATAAAATGTACAGTAAGCAGAAAGATTTGTCTCAATCTCTGAAACATTTAAATGATACAATAAACCGATGAACGCGAGTAACTTCAAAAGTGGTAAATTGAATAACATGTGGTAAACCTTATTACAATTAAAATGGTCGCGCAAACAAATTGAAGAAGGATCAATCCTAAGTTTTTTATACAGAAAGGGGGAAGCCCCTGGCCTCTGCTCATCGGTTGCTCAGGTTAAGTTGTTGCGCAGATCTAGGCAGCAAAACAGAAAATGTCTCCATTGTTGATTTGCACTGCAAAGAATCAAAGAGGATGATTTACCAAATGAAAGATATATAATGTTCTAGTGAAAACAAAAGAGGGAAGAAACTCACAGTGTTTGATTAAGTCCGCGTTAATGAGCGCTTTCAACTAGCGAAACGACTGGTGTATTGCGATGCCCTCTTGCAGCTTGTTGCAGTTTATCTATTATTGTTTGGTCGACTTGTGGATGGAGCGCGACTTCTTTGAGTTGGTCCATCCGTGTGATGTCGATGCCGGGAGGTCCAGGAATAACATGCAGATTTTGACAGAGGATATGAAGTGACACAAGTTTAGGCAGCGGGTGAGCTACGATTGCCAATTCCATGCTTTGCTTGCACTCGACGCATATCCGCTCAACGCTCATGAGGTGATCAGACAGTATATCGACGCGCCCAAGGTTATCTTCAACAAGCTTGAGATATTTCAGTCCCATCACCGTGCTCAGCCCGTCTCGGATATCCGTCCAGCTCAGACCAGTGGACCAAAGGCATAGCTCCTCCACAGCACGTAGCTGTGCAACAAACTGAGGGAATTTGCTCAGTACGCCGCGCAGCTTGAGCGAGTCAAGCCTGCCCTTCTTGTTAGCATCAGAGTGTATAGTATTCATGAACTCTCCCGAGCATTGCCGGAAGTCCATGGATAGGGACCGGTTAAGATCGGGCTCATTGGTGCCATCACGGATGAACTTCGTAACGGCCAGTGAAATAGCATCCAAGTTTTTCTGACTTGAGTCAGATTTGAACCATATCTTCACCTTCCGCAGCCGCCTCATACGCATCATCAGTTGTGGAAATCCTGGACTCCCACTGGTGACAAATCCTGCTAGTGTCTCCAGCACACTCTTGTCTCTCAGGAACCTCTTTAATCTCCATCCCAATATGGTGTTATCTGTTTTCGATAGCTGAACCCTCCCAAACAGGTGCTTCAATCTGGGCAGCAGGAGGACCTCTTTGAACACCGTCACTGTTTCGGTTCCACTCAGATGGAGGGTCTCTAGCTGATCCAGGTGCCTGATTTCCCTTGTAATGGAAGGAATGCTGCCTAAATTGATGCTCAGATATTTCATCAGCTTCTGCTTGTAGATAGCCTGGATATGACCTTCACTCATGTGAGCACACTCTTCCAGGTCCAGCACTCGCAGTAATTCATACTTGGTGAAATCTAAAACAGCTTCATAACTGGTGATACTCACCGCACCAGCAGGGAATACCGCCAAGGTCCGGAGACGAGATAAATCCTGAGGCAGATTCAGTTGGCCAGTTGCAGGAGGATGGACAGATAGCCTGCGGGCCACTTGCCCCTGCAACGATTTGCGCTGCGATGGTTGCGCGCCGTCACAAAACAGTATGAAATTCTCAGATGTTGACTGTTGGCAGATGTACCGGAACAACACATCTGTAGGTTGGCATCTCCTCACCTCCCCATTGCTGCTTCTCCGGATGGAATTGAAGATACTGGAGTTGGTGAGAATTTTCATGTTCTCCACAGCGTCTTGTTCTCCCACTACAAGTCCTTCGGCCAGCCATCTCCTTACAAGACGCTTAGTCCTGACATGATGATTACGAGGGAACAAGCACAAATATAGCAAGCAGTTGAGGTTATAATCACCAAGATTCTGAAGCTCTATGGGAACAACAACAGCAGCCTCTTGTACTTGTGCAGTCCTCTTGCCATCCCCTTCTGAAGGGAATCTAAACCTGTGAATCCTTTCCGTGGTTTCAATTGATCTCTTCTTGAGGTCAACAATCTGGTTGGCAAAATCAGTGCGGGTCGTCTTGTTGGCATCGAAGCAGTCTATGCAGTCTTCAATATCATATGCCAAGCGCCTCAGTTGTGCAATCAATACTATCTGCAAACCAATCAGCAAACATGTGTCTTGATATCTTCAACAACAAAAACCTTGTATTTAGGAGAGAAAAAGAGAACTGACATGTTCGCGATTAGGACCGTGAAGTTCAATGGCAGCTTGGATCGCCTCGAGATCATCTTTGATGAACCTAACATTAGCTCTAATTTCTGGTTCCTTCTTTAATTTCTTTTCCATCAGCATGCAGATCTTCGAGACGACGGCACCCGCTACCGCGCTGAACGCGGCTACACCAAACTCCATAGATTTATGTTTCCTTGCCTCCACAGATCGCTCCTCCTCCCTGCATCTGCACGCAAAGCAAAGTGGGGTTAGTGTTGCCCGTAATGAAAGGGTGGAGAAGGGATACCTTAACCTGTAGTGGATCCCTCGGCATCTTGGGTGCTTCGGATTTGTCTCCTATCGGTTGCAAAGAGTGGATGGAGTTACCGCTGGTCACAAAGGAGTACTTAGTTGGGGCGTACATATTTTTTTAAAAGGAAATATATTAATATCGTGAAGATATCAGATTACACCCAGGCTCTGCACCAAAAAGATGTCTGAAAGACCAGAATGCACACAGGCCGAAAAGAAAAAAAAAGCCTCGCCACAGTGATCAATTCCTCTAGGGAGCAGCACATAAACCACCATCAAATTAAGACATCATTGGAAAAATATAAAAGGTCTTGAGAAGCAATGCCTTCAAGAAGGAAATAGTGCACAAGCACCGTCACCCGACCGAAGATCTTAAGTTTTCGCCCTGGACAAAGTCCGAACTCTTAGAACAATACCTTCAGTAAGACAATTCCCAGGCAAAACCAATGAAGGTTAGACCTTAGGTTTTCACCCTGAAAGTCACGACTCGGCCCCAAGGAGCACCACCAAAAATGAAATACTCCCGTGCTAGCTGCAGCCCGCACTTCTCACTTCTGGTTCTAAAAGTTATCAAACACCTGGCTGATTCTATCGCCTCCAAGGCCCCCTCCACCTTAGTGATCCTCCGGTCTCAGCCACCATGACTATATCCACCGTTGTTGACACCATGAAAATCAAGATACCGCATGTCCCATGGTGTCAAAAAAATACCAGAGCTCCGCGGCGCGCTCTCAAGGAGCCGCAAAAGCTATGCGCATGACCGGATTTGACCCGATTCAGATATCCTTGGGCAAGATCTCAGGCAGCAGTTCCAAAAAACGTCAACGTCCAGATTGAGAAGAATTGGTCATGTAGTTCGCTGCCACGATGTGAGAAGAGCACTAGGACTGCAACCACACCGCTGCCTCCACCATGCTGACGCCATCGCCGCCACGACGGAGGACACAGACGCGTTGCCCACAGCCCGCGCCGCTGACTAAAGTTGGACGCCAAATCGGGGCTGAACCGGATTCGCCGCCACACCATCGCATGCACGATCTGCCACCTCGAAGCCAGCCGGCCCCGCCGGTCCCGAGCACCGCCACTGGAGCACCGCAAACCTCGCCATCACGGTGTCCCGGCCCAGGCATGCCCCCCCGTGGTGGAGACCCTGCACAAGAAGGAGAAACGCCCCGCTGCCACCGACACCGGCCAGGATTTGTCTGGCTGCGTCATCTGGCGGCGACGAGAAAGGAGGGAGGGAGAGGAGGGTGCTGGCGGCGGCGAGACGAGCGCCCTCGCCGTCGCCCACCCAAGGGAGCGACGAGGGAGGGTCAGGTTGGATCAAGTCGTGCTGATATTCTTCACCTTGGGGAGTACACACTCTACGAACGTGTTAGGTTGCTCGCATCTGGGCCAACCAGGCTCGGGCAAGACGGAAATCAGCTATTTGGTTGTCTGGGATGCACCCACTTCTCGGCCCGCATGGAACTTAAAGCAATCTTGGGTCAGTCCCACGAGCTACTACCGAATCAGTAGTTTCTCTGCAGCCAGGCTGAGCGCGACCACGCGTGGCTCCTCGCTGCATGCATCGAGAAGCGCGCGAGACGGACGAGACGTCTCATAACTCCCCCTAGGTCTCCAGTCACTGCCCACTCCCTTTCACACCACGCTTCCTCACTCTCCTCTCACCGCCGGCCCCTTCCTGTCCTCTCCTCCGATGAGTTGCCCGCTACTGCACCATGGGCTGACCCCCATCAGCGTCGGCAACAATTGCATCCATGAGCGGTTGGTTGTCGTCTTGGAGAACTCAGGGGTCAATCTGATGTGGGCTCTGCACGTGTCGTCTCCTATCTGCACCAGGCCGCCTTGTCCAGTCCATGCCATGTCGGCCGCTCCGGCTTTGCTGCCGTTAACTAAACTCGTGGTCCTGGGTTCGGTGGCACCACCGGAGGGGGCCGCCACTGCGACGCTGGACGGAACCCCTGTGCGTGGGGGGAGGGGTTATTTTACGCCCATCCAAGGGTTTTCTCCGGGCATCGCGGTAGGCCCATGGACGATGACGCCCTCCTCCTCGGCCGTGCGCGTGACCACGAGCACCGGGCCAATGCTGATGGCCGTCGGCGTTGGTGGCTCCTCCTCCTCTTTGCCCACCACCTCCTTCCCGCCGAGGTTTTCTCCCCGGCCGGCGTATGCTCAAGCTGCGCCCTCTCCAGTAGGAACCAAATATCCCTCTACTCGTAGATCTGTAGATTAGGGTTTTCATCATTAGCAGGCCAGTGAATCGCTTTGATTCGATTTGATTGGATTCCATACCTTCTTGTGCGGTATTGTTCATTGACAGGTTAGTGTTCATGTTTGTTCTGTGTTTGATGTGCATGCCTAGTAGTGTTCATAGGCATGCAAGATTGGAGTGTGCTTAGTGCTCATGATGTATAATGTGTTCGTGGGCATGGTAGATAGGTGTTGTGTTTGATGTTCGTGCTTACTAGTGTTCATAGTCATGCAAGATTGGTGTGTGCTTAGTACTCATGATGTACAGTGTGTTCATGGGCATGGTAGATTGTGTTTGATGTTCATGATTAGTGCTCATGTGCAAAAATGTGTTCATGATGCTAGCCATATTGTTGTTGTCTTTGATGTTCCTGCTAAGTGTTTATGTGCATATTATCTAGATTGGTGTGTGTTTCATGTTCATGCTCAGGGTTCATGGCATGCTAGCTATATTGGTGGTGTGTTGTCTTTGATTTTCCTTCTTAGGGTTGTAGTAAAAATGTGCATGCTAGGTTTACATGCATGGTTCTCATGGTAGGTAGGACCAATGTGTTTGCTACTTTAGGGACTAGTACAAATATAGCATGCTGCCAATGCCCTGTTACTAATCCATGTCATCTTACCTGAGAAGGTGATGAACACCATGGACTTCATCCCCACGAACCGCTAGCTCAAGAGGGTGAACCTTCTAGGCTCATGCTACGTCTCCAACTTACCTATAATTTTTGATTGTTCCATGCTATTATATTGTTTGTTTTGGATGTTTTATATGCATTAATATGCTATTTTATACTATTTTTGGGACTAACTTATTAACCTAGAGCCCACTGCCAGTTTCTGTTTTTTTCTTGTTTTTGAGTTTCACAAAAAAGGGATACCAAATGGAATAAAACTTTCCCGATGATTTTTCTTGGACTAGAAGACACACGTAGGACTTGGAGTCCAAGTGAGAGACCCTTGGAGCAGACGACAAGCCAGGGGGGCGCACCCTAGGGGGGCGCCCCTAGGGCTTGTGGCCTCCTCGAAGACCCCCTGACCTACTTCTGCCTCTTATATATTCACATATATTCTAAAACCACCAGAGGCATCCATGAAACCACTTTTCCACCGCCACAACCTTCTGTTCCCGTGAGATCCCATCTTGGGGCCTTTTCCGGCATCCTGCCGGAGGAGGATTCGATCACGGAGGGCATCTACATCAACCCTATTGCCTTTCTAATGAAGCGTGAGTAGTTTACCTCAGACCTACAGGTCCATAGCTAGTAGCTAGATGACTTCTTCTCTCGCTTTGATTCTCAATACCATGTTCTCCTCCATGTTCTTGGAGATCTATCCGATGTAATCTTCTTTTGCGGTGTGCTTGTCGAGATTTGATGTATTGTGGATTTATGATCAGCTTATTTATGAATATTATTTGAATCTTCTCTAAATTTTTATATGCATGCTTTGGTATCTTTGTATTTCTCTTCGAATTATCGGTTTGGTTTGGCCAGCTAGATTGGTTTTTTTGCAATGGAAGAAGTGCTTAGCTTTGGGTTTAATCTTGCGGTGTCCTCACCCAGTGACATAGTAGGGATAGCGATGCATGTATTGTATTGTTGCCATCGAGGATAAAAAGATGGGGTTTACTTCATATTGCATGAGTTTATTCCTCTACATCATGTCATCTTACTTAAGGCGTTACTCCGTTCTTTATGAACTTAATACTCTAGATGCATGCTGGATAGCAGTCGATGTGTGGAGTAATAGTAGTAGATGCAGCAGGAGTTGGTCTACTTGACACGGACGTGATGCCTATATTGCATAATCATTGCCTTGGATATCGTCATAACTTTGCTCTTTTCTATCAATTGCTCGACAGTAATTTGTTCACCCACCATATTATTTGCCTTCAAGAGAGAAGCCTCTAGTGAACCTATGGCCCCCGGGTCTATTTTCCATCATATTAGTTTCTGATCTACTATTTTGCAATCTTTTACTTTCAGATCTATAAACCAAAAAACCCAAAAATATTTTATCTTTTACTTATCTATCTCTATCAGATCTCACCTTTGCAAGTGACCATGAAGGGATTGACAACCCCTTTATCGCATTGGGTGCAAGTGTTTGATTGTTTGCGCAGGTATTGGTGATTTGCACGTTCTTCTCCTACTGGATTGATACCTTGGTTCTTAACTGAGGGAAATACTTACTCCGACTGTGCTGCATCACCCTTTCCTCTTCAAGGGAAAAACCAACGCAAGCTCAAGAAGTAGAAGGTCGCCTTCATGAGCTAGCCACATTCAAGGGGACGAGCTTATAGGACCAGCCACGAGGAGGGGGCCCAAGACCCACTTTGGTTTTACGTGCAAATCATGGATGAGGAAGATCTGTCCATGCTCGTCATCCCTCGCATGTTCCAGGAGGAGATGAGGCAGTGTGTCATGATCAACACCAAGCATGTCGTCAGGCTGCCTGCCAACAAGTCGTGTGAATTCTGGGTGTACGTTCAGAGCTTCGACGGGCAGATGGTGCTTGGTTGGGGCTGGCAGTGCTTCTGCCGCAGCCACGGTATCGTCCCCGACGACCTCGTTGTGTTGCGCATCTCCGGCATAGGCCTCAAGGTCCAAATCTACAACCATGACAACTCCATCGGGTGCAGGGTGTGCTACAGTAGGCACAGCTGCATCGGTGAACTTGAATTTGCCATCAGAACTTGTAGTTAGTTTGCTGCGGTGATGGGAGAACTTGATGTGAACCTGTTAACATTTTTCAAGGGTTCGACACCTTGTGGTAAAGCAGGGGGCATGGGATGCCCCCTTCTCTCTTTAAACCTATGCATGTTTGTTGTGAACCTATTAGTATGCATGTTTAGTTGCTTGCTTATCTGCTGTTAGCTATTGTTTATCTGCTAGTTTTTGTGCTATTAGTGCTCTGCCTGCCGTTGTGCCTAATGTGGTGGTAAGGCCAACACATTTGAATGTGGTGAGCAGAACACAAACATGTATGTAGTCAAACAGCTGTGGTTTGCATCTGCTCACCCATAAGCACAAATGCAGGCAACCAAACAGCCGGGCCTAATGTGGCCATTGATGCAATGCAGGCAACCAAAAAACATGCATATATTGGTTTTTACCTGTTTTTGGTGAACCAGGCTGGCTTGAGATGTGGCTGAAATGCAGAAACTATTCACTGCAGACAACCAAACGCGTGCTAAACTTGTTAGGTAACATTTTCCTGGAACAGTTAACCATCCTACAGGAAAATATGTATTTAGTACATGCAAATCGTAAGTTTCCATGTGTCTGGATGTAAGTTGAGTGCAAGTTCACGGGTTCTTGGCTTATAAGCCTATACACCGAGTATTAAAAGAACAAAACACAGCAAAACAGATGGGCACGACTTGTATGAGCGTTAGCCCAGAAACACACAAAAATATGGTCAACTTAGGGCCTGTTCTAATCTCCTCCCACTTCAAACATCACAAAATCTCGATCCAGGCCGAACGTTATAGCTCCAAGAAGCTAAAATCTAGGAAGCCATCGTGGGCTGAAGTTCAACTTTTTGAAGCTAGCGATTTCCAGCTCCACGTTTTTCTGAATTTGAAGCTAACCTTATTTACGAGGAGCTGGGAATCCTAGCTTCAAAAAGTTGAATTTCAGGCCATGATGGCTTAAGGAAAAGAAAGGGAACTTCAAGAAGAATGACAAGAAAGTTGTCACTCCCGTGAAGAAGCTCAAAGCTAGACCTAAGCCTGAAACTGAGTGCTTCTACTGCAAAGGGAATAATCACTGGAAGCAGAACTACCCCAAATAATTGGCGGATAAGAAGGATGGCAAAGTGAACAAAGCTATATTTGATATACATGTTATAGATGTGTACTTTACTAGTGTTCATAGTAACCCCAGGGTATTTGATGCCAGTTCAGTTGCTAAGATTAGTAACTCGAAACAGGAGTAGTAACTCAAAACAGGAGTTGCAAAATGAACAGAGACTAGTTAAGGGCGAGGTGACGATGTGTGTTGGAAGTAATTTCAAGGTTGATAAGATCACCATCGCACACTCCCTCTACCTTCGGGATTAGTGTTGGACCTAAATAAATGTTATTTGGTGTTTGAGTTGAGCATGAATAAGATTTGATCATGTTTATTGCAATACGATTGTTCATTTAAGTCAGAGAATAATTGTTGTTATGTTTATATGAATAAAACCTTATATGGTCCTACACTCAATGTAAATGGTTTATTGAATCTTGCTCGTAGTGATACACATATTCATAATATAGAATCCAAAAGATGCAAAGTTAATAATGATAATGCAACTTATTTGTGGCACTGCCGTTTAGGTCATATTGGTGTAAAGCGCATGAAGAAACTCCATGCTGACGGGTTTTTGGAATCACTTGATTATGGATCACTTGATACTTGCGAACCATGCCTCATGGGCAAGATGACTAAAACTCCGTTCTCCGGAACAATGGAGCGAGCAACTGACTTATTGGAAATAATACATACTGATGTATGCGGTCTGATGAGTGTTGAGGCTCGCAGTGGGTATCGTTATTTTCTAACCTTCACAGATGATTTGAGCAGATATGGGTATATCTACTTGATGAAACATAAGTCTGAAACATTTGAAAAGTTCAAAAATTTCAGTATGAAGTGGAAAATCATCGTAACAAGAAAATAAAGTTTCAACGATCTGATCGTGGAGGTGAATATTTGAGTTATGAGTGTGGTCTTCATTTGAAACAATATGGAATAGTTTCGCAACTCACACCACCTGGAACACCACAGCGTAATGGTGTGTCCGAACGTCGTAACCGTACTTTATTAGATATGGTGCGACCTATGATGTCTCTTACCGATTTACCACTATCGTTTTAGGGTTATGCATTAGAGACAACTACATTCACTTTAAATATGGCACCATCTAAATCCGTTGAAACAACACCATATGAACTGTGGTTTGGCAAGAAACCTAAGCTGTCATTTCTTAAAGTTTGGGGCTGCGATGCTTATGTGAAAAAGCTTCAACCTTCTATCACAGAGGAAACTCTTGGGTACACCTTCTATCACAGATCCGAAGGCAAGATATTCGTTACTAAGAATGGATTCTTTCTAGAGAAGGAGTTTCTATCGAAAGAAGTGAGTGGGAGGAAAGTTGAACTTGATGAGATAATTGTACCTTCTCCCGAATTGGAAAGTAGTTCATCACAGAAATTAGTTCGAGTGATACCTACACCAATTAGTGAGGAAGTTAATGATGATGATCATGAAACTTCAGATCAAGTTACTACCAAACCTCGTAGGTCAACCAGAGTACGTTACGCACCAGATTGGTATGGGAACCCTATTCTGGAAGTCATGTTACTAGAGCATGACGAACCTACGAACTATGAGGAAGCGATGATGAGCCCAGATTCCGCGAAATGGCTTGAGGCCATGAAATCTGAGATGGGATTCATGTATGAGAACAAAGTATGGACTTTGGTTGACTTGCCCGATGATTGGCAAGCCATAGATAATAAATGGATCTTCAAGAGGAAGACGGGCACTGATAGTAGCATTACTATCTACAAAGCTCGAATTTTCGCAAAAGGTTTTCGACAAGTTCAAGGTGTTGACTACGATGAGATTTTCACACTCGTAGTGATGCTTAAGTTTGCCCGAATCATGTTAGCAATTGCCGCATTTTATGAGATCTGGCAAATGGATAACAAAACTCTATTTCTTAATGGATTAATTAAAGAAGAGTTGTATATGATGCAACCAGAAGGTTTTGTCAATCCTAAAGGTGCTAACAAAATGTGCAAGCTCTAGCAATCCATCTATGGACTGGTGCAAGCATCTCGGAGTTGGAATATACGCTTTGATGAGTTGATCAAAACATATAGTTTTATACAGACTTGCGGTGAAGCCTGTATTTACAAGAAAGTGAGTGGGAGCACTACAGCCTTTCTGATAAGTAAATGTGAATGTCATATTGTTGATTGGAAATGATGTATAATTTTTCTCGAAAGCATAAAGTAGTGTTTGAAAGGAGTTTTTCAAAGAAAGACCTCAGTGAAGCTGCTTACATATTGGGTATCAAGATCTATAGAGATAGATCAAGACGCCTGATAAGATTTTTCAATGAGTACATACCTTGACATGATTTTGAAATAGTTCAAAATGGAACAGTCAAAGAAGGAGTACTTGCCTGTATTGCAAGGTGTAAAGTTGAGTAAGACTCAAAACCCGACCATGGCAGAAAACAGAAAGAGAATGAAAGTCATTCCCTATGCCTCAGCCATAGGTTCTATCAAGTATTCTATGTTGTGTACCAGACCTATTGTGTACCTTGCCATGAGTTTGGCAATGGGTTACGATAGTGATCCAGGAGTGGACCACTGGACAACGGTCAAAGTTATCCTTAGTTACCTAAGAGGACTAAGGAAATATTTCTCAGTTATGGAGGTGATAAAGAGTTCGTCGTAAAGAGTTACGTTGATGCAAGCTTTTACACCGATCCGGATGACTCTGAGTCTCAATCTAGATATATATTGAAAGTGGGAGCAATTAGCTAGAGTAGCTCCATGCAGAGCATTGTAGACATAGAATATTTATAAAATACATACGGCTCTGAATGTGGCAGACCCGTTGACTAAACTTCTCTCGCAAGTAAAACATGATCACACCTTAGTACTGTTTGGGTTTTAATCACATAGCTATGGAACTAGATTATTGACTCTAGTAAACCCTTTGGGTATTGGTCACATGGCGATGTGAACTATTGGTGTTAAATCACATGACGATGTGAACTAGATTATTGCCTCTAGTGCAAGTGGGAGACTGAAGGAAATATGCCCTAGAGGCAATAATAAAATTTATTATTTTATTTCCTTATATCATGATAAATGTTTATTATTCATGCATTGCATTAACCGAAAACTTGATACATGCATCTGTGAATACATAGACAAAACAATGTGTTCCTAGTATGCCTCTACTTGACTAGCTTGTTAATCAAAGATGGTTAAGTTTCCTGACCATAGACATGTGTTGTCATTTGATGAACGGGATCACATCATTAGGAGAATGATGTGATGGACAATACCCATCCGTTAGCTTAGCATTATGATCGTTAAGTTTTATTGCTATTGCTTTCTTCATGACTTACACATATTCCTCTGACTATGAGATTATGCAACTCCCGAATACCGGAGGAACACCTTGTGTGATATCAAACATCACAACGTAACTGGGTGATTATAAAGATGCTCTACGGGTGTCTCCGAAGGTGTTTGTTGGGTTGGCATAGATCAAGATTAGGATTTGTCACTCCGTGTTTCAGAGAGGTATCTCTAGGCCCTCTCGGTAATGCACATCACTACAAGCCTTGCAAGCAATGTGACTAATGAGTTAGTTGCGGGATGATGCATTATAGAACGAGTAAAGAGACTTGCCGGTAACGAGATTGAACTAGGTATGATGATACCGACGATCGAATCTCGGGAAAGTAACATACCAATGACAAAGGGAATGACGTATGTTGTTATGCGGTTTGCCCGATAAAGATCTTCGAAGAATATGTAGGAGCCAATATGAGCATCCAGGTTCCAGTATTGGTTATTGACCTGAGATGTGTCTCGGTCATGTCTACATAGTTCTCGAACCCGTATGGTCTGCACGCTTAACGTTCGATGACGATCTGTATTATGGGTTATGTGTTTTTGATGACCGAAGATTGTTGGAGTCCCGGATGAGATCACGGAAATGACAAGGAGCCTCTAAATGGTCGACGGGTAAACATTGATATATTGGAAGGTTATATACGGACACTGGAATAGTTCTAAAGAAGATCGGGGATTTTTCGGAGTACCGGGAGGTTACGGGAACCCCCCGGGAAAGTTAATGGGCCTCATGGGCCATAGTGGAGAGGAGGAGGCAGCCACAGGAGGTGCCCCCCAAGCCCAAACCGAATTGGACTAGGGGTGGGGGCGCGGCCCCCCTTTCCTTCTCCCTCTCCACCTCTTTCCCCTTTCCCCTCCGTTGGAAGGAAAAAAGAGGGGGGCGAATCCTCCTTGGACTAGGAATCCAAGTAGGACTCCCCCCTTGGCGCGCCCCTCGTGTCCGCCGGCCTCCTCCCCCCCTCCTTTATATACGGGGGCGGGGGGCACCCCAAAGGCACATCAAAATTTCTCTTAGCCGTGTGCGGTGCCCCCCTCCACAGTTTACCACCTCGGTCATATTGTCGTAGAGCTTAGGCGAAGCCCTGTGTCGATCATATCATCAACACCGTCACCACGCCGTCATGCTAACGAAACTCTCCCTCGACCCTCTACTGGATGAAGAGTTCGAGGGACGTCATCGAGCTGAACGTGTGCTGAACTCGGAGGTGTCGTACGTTCGGTACTTGGATCGGTTGGATCCTGAAGATGTTCGACTACATCAACCGCGTTAACATAACGCTTCCGCTTTTGGTCTACGAGGGTACGTGGAGACACTCATCCCTCTCGTTGATATGCATCTCCTAGATAGATCTTGCGTGATCGTAGGATTTTTTTTGAAATTGCATGCTACGTTCCCCAACACTCCATTGCAATGGGGTGATTTCCACCTCCTCGCATTGCAAGCTTCATGAGATACGCGCGACGAGCACAAGCTCAACTCCGTCCATACGGAGTCGCCCGAGCATCGTGTCGCCTGAGATCATGTGTCTCAAGGTTAGCATCATAAACATTATTTATGTCGATGCCCTCGAAATATAAACCTTGCAACCTATATGAGCCTAATGCCATATTACAGGATTTATTGGACAAGCGGGATACTGAAGAGGAGCAATGGCGGCAGGCTGAGGAGGAGAGAAGAGACAAGGAATGAGCAGAAACCAACGAAAGTTTCAAACTGCTTGAGCATAAACTAGAGATAGAAATTCTCTAAATTTGTCCCCATTCATTATATAGCGATGAACAGTGCTCACATGATTCTACTCTTATAGGCTCTTATGCAATCTCAAGGCAGTGGAAAATGATGCCCCTCCTTCTCCTCCTCAAGGCGGTGAATGAAGATCTGAACTTGTGTGATGTGCATGTGTTTTGCATGTAGTGAACTTCCATAAGTTAACCCTATTTAGGAATATGTAGAGGAGCGTTTAGAGAAACGGTTGAGCCGTTGGAAAGGCAAGATGCTATCAGTTGGAGGATGGCTGGTTTTGATTAACTCTATCCTCACAAATATGGTTCTCTATATGCTTTCTTTTTTCCAACTCCCAAAAGGGGTGCTACAAAGACTGGACTATTTTAGATCCAGATACTTTTGGCAAGGAGATAGTGAAAAGAAAAATACAGTCTGGCCAAATGGAGCATGGTTTTTAGGATGAAAGACCAAGGTGGCCTTGGGATTCATGACCTACTGGTCAAGAATGTGGCCCTACTTTGTACAAGGTTGCTCAAACTTCTTATCGACGATGGTGTTTGGCAAACCATGTTGTACAACAAGTATCTAGGCCGAAAAACAATGGCTCAGGCCTATTGGAAACCTGGCGACTCGCACTTTTGGGCTGGCCTAATAGTGGCAAAGAAACATATCTTTCGCTTTGGGTCTTTCGCGATAAAGTACGGGTCGGAAATTTGTTTCTAGGAAGACATATGACTAAGCAATGCCAGTCTCGGAGAACAATACACACTCTTATACACCATTGCTTGCAATAAAAATAATACTATTTTGCACGTGCTCAATTCATCCCCGCCGAATATTTCGTTCAGGTGGGATTTGATTGGCACCCGACTTATGTCATGGCATAATCTTTTATCCCGACTGGATTCGATTAAACTGACACAAGGCCGAGATGTTTTTCGCTGGAACCTTACTACATCGGGCCTTTCACAGTAGACTCTATGTATCGTGCGGTAATGCATTCTGAGGTACAAAAAAAATTGAAAGTTAAAGATTCCACTAAAAGTTAAAATCTTCATGTGGTATCTTCGTGGAGGAGTTGTGCTAACCAAAGACAAACATGCACGACGCGACTGGCCAAGAAGTAAGCATTGTTGCTTTTGTGCTCATGACAAGACAATCAAGCACCTCTTTTACCAATGCAAGTTTGCTTGTTCTACATGATCAGTCATCCAAATAGCGTCAAATTTGTATCCGCCCACAAGTGTTGCCAATATATTTGCTCATTGGTTAGATGGTATTACAAATAGGTTCAAACCGCTAATAAGGATGGGAGTGTATGCCTTACTTTGGTCGCTTTGACTATGTAGAAATGATTTAATTTTCAGTGACAAAAATGCTTCTTATCTATAGGTTATTTTTCGTTGTACGCACTTGCTTCGTACGTGGTCTACGCTACAACGACCAAAGCACCAATCGCTATTCAAGGCTGTGTGTACGCAGTTGGAGCAGGCGGCTATGGAGGTTTTTTTCCAACATGGGTGGCAGCATAACCTCCGATCTACCTCTATTTTCGATATAGGCATAGTGTCGGTCTATAAGACTCTACTGTTGCCGACTTGTCGTTTTTATTACCTTTCCTTTTGTCAGACTTTTGTTGTTTTGATGTGTGCATCCTAGTTATACAGAGGCCCGGTGTTACTCATAATGTTTTGTATCCGCTTGATGCTACACTTTGAGATAATAAAAACGCCCTTTATCAAAAAAATGTATGAATACGATGAACTTGTGTGTGATGTGTACTAGTATGAAACATTGGTCTATGTGAACTAGTTTGAGTTATGCTTATGTGAACTAGTTTAACTTATGCCTATGTGTGATTTGTTGCTCAATGAATTTATAGGGAGATAGGAGCTCCCACATTCATTTGTTACGATAACATTTTCTGCACTGAAGATATAGACCGAAAATACACTCTAGTTGTTTTCAGTTGCAGGGATTAGATAAGAAACAACTTCACAACAAAAGCAATGGGACATATATCCAAGAGCGACCCTCGGAAACACACACTTTCACAAGCGTTTCTCTCAAAAAAGGGGTTGCCTAAGAACTTTAACTACTGAAGTGTCATTCTTTTCACGAGGGCCCTCTCGGAAAAGGGGCCACCTGAGCAATTTAACTACTACAGTAATGCAATTCTTTTCCGAGGGCTATAACACTCGGTAAAACTTCAACTGCCATGTGAGACACCTGGGCCCATAGGTCTGGTTCAAAGGTTTCAGTCAACGGCCGTATACCGAGCGGTAGGAGGCATCTCTCGGTAAAGAAAGCGCGTCATATTATTCTTTTTTAAATTTTAACAAATAATTTGAAAGTTTTACTGATAACTGCGTCCAGTGGGTCCACGTTTCAGCTTTGAATGTTTATGTGACATGTTTTTTACCGAGCGTCTCATCATGACTCTCGGTATAGGTCACAAAAAGTGATGGCGCCGTCAGTTGCGAACGGGCATGCCATATGGCTTCTCTCTGCCATGTGGTGCTCTCTTCGCCGTGATTCTGTGCCGGCAACGTTAGCTAGTTGCCGTGAAGCCATGGTTGCCGAGTGTGGCTCTCGGCGTTGCCAAGTGCCTGTGCTTTGGCTCTCGGCGAAGAGCCGAACACTCGGCGTATAGGAAAATTTCAGTAGTGATTATAGGGTTGCTATTGGAGATGCTCTTATAGACTTTTTCTTGGATAAATTAGCACCCAACCCCCTTTCTCTCTGTCCCATAGCGTGTGAAGAGGGGCTAGCTGTTTGGGTCGTGTTATTTTACTTTATCCACGCCCTACACCTGAGAGCCTCCTGCCGCGTGGTGCTCGTCAACGTCGAGATTTCCCTGGTAAAGTTTCCCATTCTCGCGTATTCTCTTGCGCTTTCTTTCTCTAATACGTGATAACATGGGTACAATTAGAATTAATCATCTTGGTCTTACTTCAGCCGGTGATGGATGTTTTGTTGTGCTAATTCCTGGAGCTCCCGTCAGGTCGAAGATGGAGCATCCTGATACTGTTGTATATATGGCATCCCCTCCGCCGGCGGCGGAGGATCCTCATCTTCAAGCGGCGATGGAGGTTCCTATCACAGCTTCGCTGGGGCCCATGGGTCCTCTCCTCCGGAAACTCCATTCCATCAGTCCCGAACTGTGTCCGCCAGATGAGATCCGTCCTCTCATGGCGTTATTCATCTCCATGAAGGATCTGTCGGAAGACGAGGAGGCTAGCTTCACCAGCCGGTGGTGGATGAAAACAGTTCGGGAGCTTTGTTACGACACGGAGGATCACCTGGACGAGTTCGTCGGTGCCGCCACCGGGGCTGATCTCGATTTTTCCGAACTACTTGCCCGTGCAAAGGATGCAGGTGAAAGACGCCAACGTTTCCAGTGGTCTCCTCTCAAAACCATCAAGCCAGCTGACCGGGGAGGATCCGGTGTCAGCCGCCTCACCTCCCATAGATTCCCTGAGCTGCCGGTTCAGATCTTCGGCCATAGCAAGGCTGGTGTTGTGGAGCCCCTAAACAGGCTTGTCGAGCTGCTGGCTTTAGATGACGAGGACAAGCAGACGCTCAAGGTGATATCCATAACTGGATGTGCAGGTACAACCTATCTTCAATTCGAATTTCATGTCTTTTCCTGTTCCATGAAAGGTATATATATCAAGTTTTTCTCTCTTGTTTTTGTAGGTGTTGGAAAGACAACAGTTGCCAGAACCTTGTTTCACAATCATGGGGGTAAATTTCAGTGCGGCGCTTTTGTAATTTTGTCTCGGAATCCAGACATGAGGGTGTTTCTCACCAACATGCTCTCCCAACTTAAGGCACCATTACCCCGTGGCTTTCCTGATGTGCCCGACCTTATTGAAGCTGTCAGTAAACATCTCCAAGGCAAAAGGTGATTAATCTCCACCATTCAAGTAAAACAAATTGTTCGTCCTACAAAAATAACAGAAATATTTCAGGTGTTGTTCGGAACTGTCGAGGACAAGAAATACATGAACATCTCTTGTATTTTTATAGGACAGGTGAAAATTGAAATATATATTACTGATTTTACCAACTTTGTGGATGTATGCTAAATTTAGCACATGGTCAAGAAACATTAGGGTAGTGTAGTCACTTATTTGCAATACGTAAGGTCTCTATATTATTATTTTTATTTTCTATTCATTGATTACAAGAGGGCCCACCAGATTAAGGGCCAAATATTTTTGTTTTTGTGAGATATATTTTTTGTTCACTTGTGATGTATTTTCAATCTATATGTATTATACAGATTTTACTAATTGTTTCTGACGTATGCTAAGTGTAGCACATTGTCTAGAAAAAGTGGGGATCATAGTTACTTATTTACAATATTTGAGGTCTCTAACAAAATAATTATGCAGGTACTTCATCGTAGTTGATGATTTATGGACAGCATCAGTATGGGATATTATTAGTAGTGCTTTCCCTCATGGTGATCGTTCTTCCAGAATAATAACAACCACACAGATTGATGAGGTAGCACAGGCAAGCTGTCGTTATGAGTCAAACTATATATATAAGATGGATCCTCTTAATGATGATGATTCTACAAAGCTATTCGTCAGATTGGTTGGCTCTAAAGAGGGCTGTCCAACAGATATCAAAGAAGTTCCATACGAGATTATCAGGAAATGTTGTGGTTTGCCATTAGCAATTGTAAATATGGCCAGTCTGTTCACAAGCGAATCAAAAATCCTAATGGAAAAATTGGAACACATACAAGATCCTTTGTCCTCCACTTCTGAAGGGATGAAGGATGTTCTAACGTTCATCTACCACAGTCTTCCACCTCGTTTGAGAACATGTTTGCTATATCTTAGCATGTATGCACAGGGCTACGTGATCAAGAAGGATGAGTTGGTGAAGCAGTGGGTAGCTGAAGGCTTTCTTAGTGCTGTGGGAGGGCGAGAGATGGAAGAAATTGCTGAGGGCTATTTTGATGAGTTTGTAAGCAGAGGAATGGTCCAAGCCATAGACACCAGTAATAACGGTGAGGTGTTGTCATGTACAGTTCACCAGATGATACTAGATTTTATTAGGCACAAATCCCTGGACAAAAATTTCGTCATCACTGTGGACTATTTTCAATCAACTCTTGCGCTTTCTGACAATGTTCGCCGATTATCCATCCAGTTTAGTGGCGTAAAAAGTGCATACATACCAGAAAACATTATAACATCCCAAGTTCGATCTTTTATATTTTGGGGTTTCTTCAAGTGTGTGCCTTGCTTTACTGATTGTAGACTTCTTCGAGTACTGATTCTTCATATTTGGGCTGATCGAGACAAGAAGAGTTTTGACCTCACCACAGTCGGGAAGCTATTTCAGCTAAAGTATCTCAAGATTGAATGTAATATCACTGTCAAGCTTCCAGGCAAGATTCGAAGGCTGCAATACTTGGAGACACTGCAAGTTGATGCAAGATTATCTGCTGTTCCATCAGATATCATTCTTCTGCAGAGTATGTTGTACCTCAGCCTTCCTAGTGAGGCTGATCTGCCCAGTGGTATTCGGGGCATGACATCTCTTCGCACTCTGGGGTATTTTGATCTCTGCAATAACCCAGCTGAGAATGTGATGGACCTTGGCGATCTTATTAATCTTCGGGATCTTCATCTCACTTGTGCCAAGTTACATACTGATAATCTGGACAACAATATCGTATGGCTGGGCTTGATTCTCTATAAACTAACGAGCCTCAAATGTGTAACTTTGGCACCTGCAGTCTCGTATCATGTAAATACTCTGAATGACGCTGGTGCTTCAGGCATGAGAATTCGTTTTGATGGCTTTCCTCCTGTTAGACATCTGACTCTTCAGAGATTCGAGTTGTCACGGCACTGTTGCATCTTCTCCAGACTGCCTGTGTGGATTAGAGATCTTGTCAACCTCTGCATTTTAAAGATTGCAATTGGGTGCCTGTCGTGTATTCATATTGATGTCCTGAAAGGACTGCCTGCTCTCACTGCTCTCACCCTATATATCCAGGCGGCTCCTAAAGAAAAGATCATCATCGACAAGGGGGGCTTCCACGTACTAACGTACTTCAAGTTCATGTGTGCTGCGCCATGCATGTCCTTTGTGCCTGGAGTGCTAGGTACGCCCTTCATGTCTAGAGCAGCCGGCCTGTCCTCTAGGCCTGGAGTACCATGGCTTTCCTTTGAGCAAGGAGCAATGCCCAATGTCCAGAAGCTCAAGCTAGGCTTCAATTCAAATGAATGGAGATCAGATACCTTTGAAACCGTTGGGTTCTGTAACTTGGCAGGACTTACAGAGGTATCTGTAAAATTAGGAGTTGGGGGTGGTAAACAATTCGACATAAAAGCTGCCGAGTCTGCATTGAAGGCTGCAGTTAGTAATCCCACAAACAGTCCTACAATCAGAGTACAATGTGTCGATGTGATTTTTTGCACCAAGGAGGATAAGAGTACCGGGACTGTAGAAAAAGAGGAAGAGGGACATGAGACGGAAGAAGACAAGGAAAAGATCTCGGAACATTCGGAGGACAGCAGGTTCGAATTTACTTCTGAGACCAAACATGTCGTTCGGCTAATCTTCTAATATCCCTCAGCATGCCCATTTTTTTTTTAAGATTTTGCCTTCCATCTTACCAGATATCCAAGAACAGATAGCGTTTTCACTGCACTGATGCACCACGCACAATCAGTTGACCTCGTGATGGGAGCAAGCAATACTCTCCTCGACGTCCTCCCCAAGCTGCTCGATCTCCTCGAAGACAAGTACATACTGCAGGCTGCCGTCAAAAACCTCGTCGACTACCTCTACAAGGAGCTGGAAGCTCTGCAAGCTGCTCTCCACAAGGTTGGCAAGCTGGAGCAAGGCCATGAGCTGGAGGCCGACCAGTGGGATGAGGTGCTCAACTCCTGGGCCAGGGATGCAAGGGACCTCTCGTATGACGCTGAGGATACCGTCGATTCCTTAGCGGTGTGCGTCGAGGGCTCTGATCCTGAGACAAAACTAAACGACGGCATTGAGAGCCTTATTCCGAGAACCTCTGCGTTGCTCAGCAGAGGGAAGGCTTGGCATGAGATCTCCGACGTCATCGATGACATCACGGGTAAGGTCCAGGATTTAGCTGCCCGACGTGAGAGGTACAAGGTCGGTGTGCACATCGCTGCTAATCAAAATGTTGTAGCTAGATTTGCCTCTCCCTTGTCAGCTGTGTACAAATACCGAAAAGATATGGTTGCCATCAAAGTTCCAAGGGACGAAGTGATAAGGATGCTGACAGCAGATGGAACTGATGACGTGATCAAGAAGCTGAAGATAGTCTCCATTGTTGGAATGGCAGGATTGGGGAAGTCAACTCTTGCAAAAGTAGTGTATGACAAGATTCGAGCGCAATATGATTGCACAGCTTTCATTTTGGTATCTAGGCATCCTGACATGAGGAAAGTTTTGATGGAGATCCTTTTTGAAATTCACAAGCAAATCTCTTGGGACATTGGTTTGACAAAATTCGATGAAAGTCAGCTTATTGATGAAGTCAGGGTATTACTTGCGAAGAAGAGGTAAATATGCCTCCACCTTTTATATTAAGTTCATGCAATTTAGCTCAACAGTCAGTACATCATCGTAAAGAGAGATAAATTAATAAGTATCATTTGATGTGAGTATAACATGTACCACACGCACATAGAGAGTAAAGACACAATGCAACATGACATGTAGGGCATGCAACCTTTCACGATTCTTGTGAAAATAAAAAAGGCATACATAACGACGATCTGAGACAAAAAAAAATAACAAATTAATGTTTCTTTTTCTTTGAGGTGTTTTACTTTGTGATTTGGATATATAGTCTATCCATACTATTATTGAGTTTTAAAAATTAACATAAATAGACACTGAATAGACCCATGCTCATTCGCACAGCCTTGGTGCTAAGCAATTGAAGTATCATTATATAACACGTTCAAATAGTAATAGAACTATTTGGATGTGCTTCAAAACTCAGAATTTAAACTAAAGGTAATATACCTAAAACATAAAGTGAAATTATTCAGATGTAAGAATTAGGATCTGGTAACTAGATGAAATCAATCAAACTCATGCATGTTTTCTCTCCCACGATCCCTTCTCTTCAAGACTCTCTTGAAATAGGCTTGCATCCCGCTTTATTACCACAAGGCCGAACGATACAACGTATTGAGGAAGCCCTCTTACAAACCAGAGCAAAGAAAAATCAAACAATAGAAATCACACCACAAAAAAATGCGCAAGTGCACAACTAATGGCACGACCTCGCTGTTGAGCATGAGCACATGAGAGGACGACACCGCGCCACAACCTAAGGCACCTTGGCTCCACGACAATGCCCCAGGAGGGTAATGGCGCAAAGCGTCACTGTCGCCGAGTCCGTATGGCAAGACACAGGTTTTCACCTAGAGCCCTAGCACGGGGAGGAGAATTGCAACTACGTCCTCAAGAGGAAATCGACACCCGCAAGCGTTGTTGTCGTCGGAGCCAAAGCATGGAACTTTAGCTAGGAAACACGTCTGTGCCACGACGAAGCATAGCTTGAGCATAGGAAACTACCACCAAGGGGCCGGTAGCTAGGAAACACGTCCGTACCATTTGTTTGATTACTAGCTACTGGAGCCACAAGTGGCACGGACGTGTCCATGCCCAAATGAAAGGTCCACCGTGACAAAGTCCCCTCCAGATCCAGATTTGGGCACCTCCACAACCGCCGGAAGTGAATGTGGTACGACCACCAGCAGTTGCATCCCTCACAGCCCACATGACCAAAGGAGCGCAACCACCGCCGCCGCTAAGAAGATCGCCGGAGTGCCAATGAGGCAAACTACCACCGAGGGGCCGCCGCACTAGTGTCCAAGATCCCATTCCCGTGCACGGGCACCGACAATCGCTCCACGAACACCAGAAGAAACTACCGAACCTAGAAAAAGGCACAACCCAACCTCGGTCCACAACCACGACCCGCTCTGGGCATGCCTAACCGCTGGTGATCCCCGCCCGTCCGTGATGAGTCAGGGTTTGCAAGACCTCACCAACGACGGATCCCCCTCCCTCGTCCCACACGCATGGCCAAATGGCGGCCACAGGCCAACCGGCTGCAGCCACTGCCCAGGCAGCCACCAACTCTCAGCAAGGCTCCCTGAGGCACTGGTTGCCGAGGTGGAAGACGGCCCCGTTGGTCGCGCCCACACCTGCTTTGAACGGTGGCCCATGTTCAGGTTGTTGGCACTGGTCCCTTACGATGTGACACCGACGAGTACTTTCCGTCGAGGTGGCACACGTGCACAACCCGGCTGCTTGATGCGTTCTAGCCGGCCGATGCTTTTGGCCAACACACGCACGTACATTGCAACCCAGTAGGCACTCAGGCAGGTGGATCGAATCTGTGGAAGCTAGCTAGACATACCTGATCGATTGATCTCGCCGGAAACTCACGCACACACGCGAAACAATACGAGGCGCTGATGGATAGCAATAGGTGCGTGTCCCACCTAATACTTTATTTCTTTGATCTGGCGGTGGTTCAATTACAAGGGGTATACGGATGTATATATAGCAGCTAGGACCAACGTACACTAACCTACTAGGTTACGTATTCTAATCCTAGTACCACTGGTGATTGTTCCGTGTACAAATCGTACACGGCAACAACGTCGGGTTTAACTTCAACACAGGTGCGAGGAATAGCAACAACATCGCCTCCACGTATAGGGTTAGGGGAAGGGAGATGGAGTAAGAGGGGAGAGGAGAGGGGGGAAGGTGGGAGAGGCCGTCGGGACGGCCAGGGAAGGCAGGTTTAGCCAGCCACCCATCGGATCGGCGGCAAGAGTGCCGGATGGAGCTCGGGCCGGCAACCACGGATCCACCGCGGAGAGAAACTGTTGGCTTTTGATCCCTAGATCAGGATCTCACACATACGTAGTGCAAAGCTAGCAAGCAAACAAGCTAGCAGCTTGATGGATTTTGCATGCAACAGTACATGCACGTAGCGACCTGGACGCCGGCTCTTCGAATCTAATCGATTTACGTTGGCGTCGTCGACGGAACTCTCGCGTAACTTGGCAGGAAACAAATCGATGTGATGGCCAGAGGCTCTTGTCGAGCCTGTTGAATACTTCTTGCTTTTTCTGTTTTTCTGGTGTTTACATCGTGGGGTTACATGAGAATATAAAGGAGCTAAACAACCCGATAGCTAACCTAAGTCAGATCCTACTTGGATCGAGTACTACTCGGATACGTACACACATGTGTACTCCGACTCGGACGTCCTGTTTAATCCTAATATTCACCCCCTTAGACATGACGTACTCACTTTCTCGACCTGGATCCCAAATGCGACTACTTGTATGCTCTACTCTTGGCATTGCTTTGGTCGTTTCTTGTAGCATCTCAGGGATCGTCTTTACTGTCGTCGGCTCGTCCGTAGCTTGACGCCAGCGCTCCTCCTTGGTCGCGTCTTCAACCTTCACCTGTTCGTCGGTGCTTGGTAGACTGTCTTTTGCATCCTTGCGGGGACATCTTTTAAACCCGAGTGAGACCAATCTTCGGTCTAACTTTGAGTTCCAAGCTCTTGGCACTTGCTTCAGCCCGTAAAGTGCCTTCTTGACCTTGTAAATTTTTCCTTCTTTGCCTTTCTTCTCGTAGCTGTGGGGTTGTTCCACGTACACTTCTTCTTTGAGGTCGCCGTTGAGGAAAGCGAATTTCACATCCATATGATGAACCTTCCAATCCTCTTGTGCTGCCAAAACTAGAAGCACTCTCACCGTCTCGATTCGAGCAACCGGTGCAAACACCTCCTCATAGTCAACTCCTTGACGTTGTACGTAGCCCTTTGCAACAAGTCTTGCCTTGTACTTCACAATGACACCCTTCGTGTCCTTCTTCAACTTGTAAACCCACTTCAAACCTATGGCCTTTTGGTTCGGAGGTCGTGTTACCGAAGTCCACGTGCCATTGCTCTCGATCGCCTTCATCTCCTCATCCATGGCGTGCATCCAACTTGAGCTTTTGCTCGCCTCTACGAAGTTCACCGGCTCCTCAACTCCGAGTAAACACAAATCGGAGTACTCGAGCGTAACTGGCTTTGCGTACTCGTAGACTTTCTTGAGGGTCTTGTAGCGACGAGGCCCAGAAGAATCCGTTGTGGCTTGCGAAGGAGGCGACACAAATTGTGTCGGCGTCGATGCACTTGAGGAAGACCGTTGAGTCTCGGGCGTAGTAGATGCCCGGTTGTTGGCATCCTCGTCATTGGCGTAGTCGTTGTGACCGTGACTATCATCTTGATTGTCGTCGTCACTATGCGCCTCGTTGTCGATGTCGTTGCCGGGATCTCTACCCGTGTCTTGCGCGTCATTGTCGCTATCACCTTGCGACCCATGCGCGTCGTCATCGTTGTCGGCACCATGATGATCACTACCATTGTGGTCACCTTGGTTGTGCATCTTGCCAACCACCTGGACATCCTCCCCTACATCATCATCAGTTGGAAATTCAACTGTGAATATGTTACCGTTTGGAGTATCGTCGGCTGCTGCGCTCCAATTGCACGCTTGGTTTTCTTCAAACACGACGTCGCGTGAAATCCATAGACGCTTGGTTCGTGGATCGTAGAAGCGGTATGCCTTGGTGCCGGAACTCCTCTCGTATCCGATGAACACCATCTTGGTGCTACGATCGGCAAGCTTTGAGAGATGCGGCTCCGCCGTCTTCACATGGGCCACGCACCCAAATGTCCGTAGATGAGACACATTCAGCTTTCGTCCGTAAATTGCTTCATACGGAGTCTTGCCGGTCACTGCCTTCGTTGGAGCCCGGTTGAGAAGATAGACTGCTGTCGAGACAGCTTCTCCCCAAAAAGTCCTCGGCAAGTTCTTGCTCTTGAGTAAACTTCTCGCCATGTCAACCACGGTTCGATTGCGCCTTTCAACAACCCCGTTCTGCTGCGGTGTATAAGGTGCCGTGAGGAACCTCTTTATGCCAATCTTCTCGCAGTAGTCCTTGAACTCGTTCGATGTAAACTCTCCGCCGCGATCTGTCCGTAGAGCGCGAACCTTCAGCTTGTGTTCCATCTCCGTTGCATCCTTCAGCTTCTTGAACGCTTCAAACGCCTCATCTTTAGATCGTAGGAGAATGACCCACATATATCTCGAGTAGTCATCTACCACAAGGAAGAAGTACTTCTTTCCTCCATGAGTTGCTGGGGTGATAGGGCCACATAGATCACCATGAAGCAGCTCGAGTGCATCACTTGCACGATAGGTAGACTGAGCAGGGAACGGCCTGCGGTGCTGTTTTCCAACCAAGCACCCATCACATACTCGATTAACATGGTCGATAAACGGTATCCCAGATACCATCTCCATCTTCGACATCTTCTTCAAGGCGTAGAAGTTGACGTGTCCAAATCTAGCATCCCATAACCACGAATCATCATCACTCTTGGCGAGCCAACACTCTGGTTGAGATTGATCAAGGTTGAGGATATAGAGCCTGTTCCGTGTGCGATTAACACGGGCTAGCACGTTTCAGAGGTTGTCGAAGATCGTCATTACTCCGTTCTCAATATCCACCTTGCATCCATTCTCGTCAAGTTTCCCGACAGAGATGATGTTGTTGCGAAGCCGTGGGATGTAGTACACTCCGGTGAGTATGCGATGTTCTCCTGTGAGACCCTCGAAGAGGACAGAACCTTGCCCGCAAATCTCCACATTTGAACCATCACCAAACTTGACCGAGCCTTGAACATCATATTCCAGCTCGAGGAACTTCTCCTTGCACCCCGTCATGTGGTTACTGACGCCTGTGTCTAGATACCACGACACGTTCTGGCTCCTGGATAGCTTTGGTCTTACCTTTTTCTCATGAAGTAGCACCTTCTGGTTTGGTTTCACAACCACCGTTGGGACGAGATCACAAACTTTGGCCATCAAAAGACCTGGACGTTCGTCTTCCTGCTTCGCCAAATTTGCCTTGATCTCCCCTTTGTTAGGCTTCACGAGATCACAAATTTCGGCCATCAGAAGACCTGGACGTTCGTCTTCCTGCTTCACCAAATTTTCCTTGATTTCCCGCTTGTCAGGCTCCGGACAATCCTTCGCAAAGTGACCCATCTCGTTGCAGTTGTAGCACTTGATCTCGGACATATCCAAGTTCCGTGGCTTCCGCTCTTTAGATCGGTCTGCCTTACCACGACCTTGTGGCTTGCCTTTTCCTTTGCTTTCTTCGGTTTGTCCGCCGCGCTTTTGCGTTGCTTGAGCCTTCACCAACGTTGCGCCTTCCTTTGCTACCTGGGGACTCCCAATCTGTGCGCGAGTACATGAGTTGGTCACTACCTCCTCCGTTGCCTTTTCAACAGCCACGAGCATTCTCTTCCCATGTCCGCAAGCGTCCGATCGCCTCCGTTATGGTCATGTTGTCAATGTCGTAAAGCTGCTCGAGCGTGCCGATGATGTACGTGAATTTATCAGTCACTGAACTGAAAAACTTCTCCACAATCTCGGTCTCCTCGAGCTTTGCACCAAGCGCGCGGATCTCTCCCACCAAAGTAGTCAGACGCATGGCATAGTCATTCACCGATTCAGTTTCCTCCATCTGCAACTTGTGAAATTGGTGCTTCAGCACTTGTGCCCGAGCCTTCGTGACGCGATCTTCTCCGATCCTCATCTCTTTGAGTGCGTTCCACGCCTCTCTTGCTGTCTCGAACTCCGCCAATGTCATCAGCACGGAATCTTGCACAGACTGGGCTATGGCGGCCATGGCACCTTCGTCGCACTCCTCGTCGATGTCGTCGTCGTCCGTGATGGCCTGCCACACTCGTAGGGTTCGGAGAATGATCTTCATCTTCACTGCCCACACGCCGTAGTTGGCATCGGTGAGCATCGCGTACTGGATGGGGATGTTGCGATGCGCCGGTACGTTGGCGCCGCCCGTTCCGCCACCACTAGTCACTGACTTGTCGCCCTTCTTCACTTTGTCGCTGTTCTTGTTCACCTTGGAACCGCCGTTGCCGGACTTGACCGACTCTGCGTCGCTGTCCGTCATCGTTGATCGTAGATCGTCGAGGCTCTAGATACCAATTGTTGGCTTTTGATCCCTAGATCAGGATCTCACACATACGTAGTGCAAAGCTAGCAAGCAAACAAGCTAGCAGCTTGATGGATTTTGCATGCAACAGTACATGCACGTAGCGACCTGGACGCCTGCTCTTCGAATCTAATCGATTTACGTTGGCGTCGTCGACGGAACTCTCGCGTAACTTGGCAGGAAACAAATCGATGTGATGGCCAGAGGCTCTTGTCGAGCCTGTTGAATACTTCTTGCTTTTTCTGTTTTTCTGGTGTTTACATCGTGGGGCTACATGAGAATATAAAGGAGCTAAACAGCCCGATAGCTAACCTAAGTCAGATCCTACTTAGAACGAGTACTACTCGGATATGTACACACATGTGTACTCCGACTCGGACGTCCTGTTTAATCCTAATAGAAACAGCATCGCCGCAGCAGAGGTCGAGGGAAGGAGGAGGGGAGGAGCCATCTCGCTGCCTGCCACATGGGCTTTGCCCAGCGGTGTCGACGGGCTGTGGCGAGGATACGAGGAGGTGGAGCAGAGGCAAGCGCTATCGGCGGCAAGGCGCCACCACTACCGGACTCGCGGTCTATGCCTACGGCCACGGGCCGTCGGCATAGGGGCTGTGCCGTCGGCATAGATCTATGCCTACGGCTGCCGTCGGCATAGACCCGTCGGCGTAGATATCGTCAGCGTAGTCTTGTCAGACCGTCGGCATAGTATAGCCGTCGGCATAGGGCCCTATGCCAACGGCCTGGCGTCAGCCGTCGGCATAGTTTAGCCGTCGGCAGTGTTTTTCCGTCTGACGGCAACGAACGGCGCCGTCAAAAGCGCTGACGAATCGTGCAACGGCACGTGGCAGAGGTTGCCGTCGGCATAGGTTGAAATCTATGCCGACGGCAAACGCATACCTTTGCCACGTGGCATCCTGTGGTGCTCCTGGTGGCAGGGCTATGCCTACAGATGGATCTATGCCGACGGCTTTGCTGTAGGCATAGCTCTGTCACGTGTCGTTCGCTGGTTCCTCCTGGCGGCAGGGCTATGCCTACGGCAAAGCCGTCGGCATAGATCTGCCACGTGGCGAGCCCTGGTAACTCCTGGGCTTATATATGCCGACGGCTTTGCCGTAGGCATAGTTTTTTTTATTTATTTTATTTTCCCTGTTTTCTCTTTTCCAATTCATTTGACAATATTTCAAAGCAGAATAATATGGAATTATGCAGAAATATGACAGTTCATCATCTAAACATACTCAAGTTCATCATCATCATCTAAACATACTCAAGTTCATCATCATCATCTAAAGATCATCACCGGCGGAAGTTCATGAACATAAAAGTAGTGCAAGACATGGAACATCATAAAAGTAGGAACATGAAAGGCATGGCACGACGACCACATGCACGGAATCATCAAGCAAGACCACCTCCGCCAAAACCACCACCACCAAGACCACCTCCGCCAAAACCACCACCACCAAGACCACCTCCGCCAAAACCGTCACCAAGACCACCATCACTCTGCCAGATCGGAGTGACTGGGGTCGACGGAGCAGGAGTCGAGTCACCGGATCCCCTACATGTTTCAGAAATGATTCTAACGGTAATTATGATATGATAGTGTTGAATGAATGAGAACTAGTTTGCCAGTAGTTAGGCAAATGTACTAACCGGACTATCACTGCCTAGTGCCACCCGTTCATCGAATGTGGGCACGTGTGGGGGTTCTCCCGCAGGTGGTGGTGGGGGTCCCATTTATGGTGGATCCGTGCGGTTACTCCAAGACGCCAACATAGCCTGGATGTTAGTTAAACAAGCAAACTAGAAGGTCAAAAGGAATGAAAGTGCAAAAAATTAGCTTGGTTTTAAGAGGGCAAAACTAACCGTCATCATCTGACGGTTGTAATCATCGTTTGCCTTCACTCGTTTCAAGTACTCCCGCACCTCGAGATTCCTATGCTCGACAAACTCCTTATACGCCTACATAATTTAGGTTGTTTCTAAGTGAGCAATGCTGAAAATAAACTGAGAATGCTAGAGAGAAAAAGATAAAGAGGAAGTACTTACAGCATGCTGGCGGGCTAAGGGAGTCTGTGAACGCCCCGTACTCTCTAACTGGCTCGGGTTGGTAGCCCGAAGCCGTGTGTACGAGATCGAAGGAGTGATCAAGCCATCGAAACACGGATACCGTCCATTCTTCTTCCCCTGTATGGCCACCACCGCCGTGTCGTCGATCTGAGACTGGGCGACCTCAGCAACAGGAACATCCGGATGCAACTTCTGAAAGTGATGAGTATAAGACCCCAGGTGCTCCTCGGTCTTGCCGTAGTACTGGCTCTCGCCCTCCTTGGGATGACTCCGCTCGCGCCTAACCCTGAAGCGGTTGACCACGAGATCTAGCCTTTGACTTTCCATGGACGGGCTTTGAACAGTGGACTTCTCCACCCGGTTGTGTCAGGTCAGCTCAGAGGGACACCTGGGAGCAACATCCGGGCCAAACCGACAGCTACATCCCCTCCGTGTAGACCCGATGCGTCCGTTTTCCCCCTCCAGGTGCCGCCGGCGGCGCCGTCCGCTAGGGGGGCCACGCCCCGGAGATGCGTGCCGCCTCTTCGAACATGCCACAACGCCCCGGAGATGCGGCTGTTTCCGCCCTCCAGATGCTGGCAGAACGGCCAAGAACCGCCGTCCGTGAGTGGGGCACACCCCGGAGACGCGTGCAAACTATATATATATATATATATATATATGTATATATATATATATATATTCATAATCTATGCAAAAAATTACAAACTACATATATATTCATATAATACATAAAAAAGCATAAAAACGTATGTAAAAAAAGCATAAAAACGTATGCAAAAAAAAGCGTATGCAGAAAAAAAAAACTATGCCGACGGCAATGGGTTTTGGTGGGCGATGTGTCGCGGATCGGTGACGTGGCACCTATGCCGACGGCTCCCGTCGGCATACCTACGCCGCGGATCGGTGACGTGGCATGGGGAGATATGCCGACGGCCGCCCGTCCAGACCGCCGGCATAGGTTTGACGGCGTTAGCCGCTAGTCACGAGCGGGGTTGCAGGGCCCAGAGGTATGCCGACGGCTGCTGTCGGCATGTCTGCATTTAGGTCGACGGCCGTTCTGTGCTGACGGCGGCCGTCGGCATACATCCGTGTAACCCGACGGCCAGGACTGGGCTGTCGGCATATCTCAAACTAGGCCGACAGCCGTAGGCATAGGTTTGGCCGTCGGCATAGGACAGTTTTCTGGTAGTGCACCCATGTCGCTCAGACAACGCACGAGGGAGGGGGGGCTTGAGTGGTTTTCATTTTCTCCACAAGTAGTAATAACGTTGTCCTACACTAGCTTACACTTTTCCCTGGCCCTGTAGAAGGCATCATGTAGATTGCCGTAACGATTATCTTGCGACACTTGAGAGACTAATTCATCGGCCGATTATATCCTACGTATAGAGATCAAAGCATTTCTTAACCTCGAGAGACATTTCTATACGTAGGATGCATGGTATATAGTAGGTTGTGTGTGCATCTTTCGATGTGAGACCAGGGCAATCGTTCTCTTCTATTATCTAAAATGAACTGCTCGATGAATCGTCGATAATATATTTTTATGCACGATATACATATTAGCAAGCCTTACGTAGTATCAAGAAATTATTTATACTCTTAGTAGCTCCTAACCCCTGTATTGCTATGATGACATGTAGGTACTTGATCGTTTTTGATGATATATGGGATGCAAAGTTGTGCAGAGTAATCAAACTCGCTTTGAGAGATAATGGACTTGGTAGCAGGGTAGTCACAACTAGTCGGATTTTGGAAGTCGCTGTCCATGCCAGTTATGTTTACATGCCAAAAGCACTTTCTCGTTCGCACTCTGAAGAATTATTTAATACAAGATTGTTTGGTGGTAAAGACAATGCCCCTTTGGTTGTGCAGAAGGTACCTGAAAAGCTTTTACAGAAATGTGATGGTGTACCATTAGCAATCATTACAATGGCTAGTTTGTTATCTGGGAAACCAATGGAGTATTGGTCTAAGGTGTACAAAAATATTGGTTTTGGGTCTGAGGTTGGAGGGAAAACAGATGTTCTAGACAACATAAGAAAGATATTATTATGTACCTATAATGATCTGCCTCATCACCTGAGGGCATGTTTATTGCATCTACACATTTTCCCAGTGAATTGCATGATCAAGAAAGAAACCTTGATCTGGAAATGGGCAGCCGAAGGTTTAATTGTCGAGGAACCAGGGAGAGGGTTATTTGAGCTTGGAGAAGGATACTTCCAGGAACTCATAAACAGAAACATGGTCATGCCGGTAGAGGATGACTTACATCCTGGAAAGTTAATGGGTTGCCGTGTCCATGAACTTGTTTTTGAGATGATCTGTTCCTTATCACCTGAACATAACTTTGTTACCGTCCTGGATGGTAGGAAGGAACAAGCCCCGGTTGGAAGGAAGGCTCGTAGGCTAGCTGTCCAGAAGTGGGCCGCGGAGCACCCTCTGGCTAATATTCGCCCAGAAAGCCTGAGGTCGTTTAATACCACAAGGTGTCGTTTTAGTATGGAAGTTTCACCTTCAAGGTTTAAGCTTTTGCGTGTGATTGCTATAGAAGAATGTACTTTCTTGGGAGGCAGCCCTTATCCACTTAAGCATGTAAGCAAGTTACTCTTGTTGAGGTACCTCGGACTATATAACACACGTGTTGGTGAGCTACCAGAAAACATAGGTGATCTGATTTATCTGCAGACACTGGACCTGAGAGGAACCGCGGTAAGAATATTGCCATGGAGAGTTGCTCAGTTAAGGCAGCTCAAGTGCCTGCGAGCTGGTAAAGGTACAACAGTGCCGGATTGTATGGGAAATCTTACATCCTTACAAGAGCTAAGACTGGGCGAGGTCGGCAGGTCGGACAACTTTGTGAATGAGCTGGGCGGACTAAGAGAGCTCAGGGAGCTTGAGATTTGGATTGAAGAGTTGTATGACCGCCAGAAGGAAGCTTTGGTGCAGTCTATGAGAAAACTAGAGAAAATCCAAGTCCTAAGACTTATGGGAGGTTGGAGGTTGGCAGGTAATGAGCTTAACTTGGTAGACTTTGACCCACCTCGACAACTCCGTGAGTTGCACCTCAGCGTCAGATCATCTCGGCTGCCGGCCTGGATCAATGTCTCCCGAGTTCCAATGCTCTCATACTTGTGTGTGTACGTGAGCGATGTGGGGGATCAGGATCTGGATATCCTTGGGGCTTTGCCAGAGCTCATTAGTTTGGAGCTCCTGACGCTGAGGGACGTCTTCCTCAGCATCAAGGGCGGCGGTGCATTCCCCAGGTTGAGGTTCTTTAACACCTTCACACCATTCCTGTTTCTACCGGGGGCTATGCCGAGACTGGAAACCCTTCGCTTCCAATATTACCACTGCGCTGCAGGCGACGTTAATTTTGCTAATTACTTTGTTGCACTGAAGCGTGAAGTGGATGAACATCCGAACAGTCCCAGCCTACATGTCGTCAAAGCTTATGGGGTACGTACGTACTTCTGTTCCTACTCATCTCGTCAATGTGTAGCGATTTTTTTTGTCGTTTCAACACATAAGCATTTAAAGGTTACAGAGTATATAGTATATACATATGTAATTTCCGCAATACGATATTTTACAGGTGAGCACTGCAAGCTGAAGGCTTCTGTAACCATGTCGCCGGCTGCAGGACGACCTCGTCATTCTTCGAGCTTACTTCTTGTTTGAAGTAGGAAACCAACAAAAAAAGGGGGGGAAATAAGAAAAAAATAATTATATACTTCGAGCGCTATGTTACCTATTTCCTAGCTCAATTTATATGTCTTTAGGTTGTGTACTTATTTCCTAAAAGAAGTTCAAATAAATTAGTGTGTCCGTTAATGGAAAAGTATGTTTAAATTAGATAGGGTTGCTTTATGCCGTCTAGTGCTAGTAGTCCCTTTGCTTTATTATTTCGTCAACTAAAAAAAGGAGAAAATCCTACAAAAATATGTTTATATTTTTTGTACAAATGTGTCTTTTTCTTTTGGTGGTGTTTTAGGTATGGGATGTTGGTTGGGAACTCCACCTATGCCAATTCAACGGTGACACTTATTGTTGCGTAGCCGGTTTCAAGCCGTGAAAGGACGAGGATCAACCATGTACTCTCTCTGATCCAAAATAAGTGTCGCCATTTTGTGCTAAGATTAGTTCAACTTTAATTCAAAGTGCAACACTTATTTTGAATTGGAGGGAGTAATAGTTAAGTAGGACTGGATGTCCTTGTAGAATGATCAAACCATTGTACACGATGTTGTCTAGCTTTTTGTTTGCAAAAGGAGGATTACCCCCGGCCTATGTATCGGAGTGATGAATGCAGCCCCTTTATTAAGCAAAATTACCAAAAAGTGTGTAATCTAGTACAAGCTTGCTCACAGCTGAAGAAAAATAAAAAAGGTATAATATGCCACAACCGATGGAAATAGAATGACATGACTAAGCACTTATCCTATTATTGGACCGTCATCCAAATCGGTTGTAGATATCCCGAGCTTCCATCTCCCATCGGGGAGACCCAGTAACCAAAGGCTCCCCAGCTTTCACAGGAGTGAGTAACGACCACATACAAATCCAAGCAGTGACCCTGTAGATAACCTGCAAAAAATCTATACAAGTTTGTCTATTATAAATCATGTCATTTCTACAGTTTCATATAGCCCAAAGTGATGCACATATTCCTATCTGAATATGTCTTGCAATATTTGTCTCTACTTCATTTAGCCGCATCCCATATAACAAGTGAATACTATTCGGAGGGATGATATTAAAGGCTATATGAACCGAGCGCGATAATAGTTTGACCAACGGACAATCGAGAAAGAGGTGTTTGATGGTTTCATCGTGATTACAAAAGCTACATCTTTGAATACCCTCTCAATTACGTTGTTCTAGGTTATCCTTAGTCGGAACCACCTTCTTGTGAACAAACCACATGAAGACTTTGATTCTTACAGGACTTTGATCTTCCAAATATGACTCGATTCCGGAATTGGACCAGAATCAATTAGGTCCATATACATATATTTCACTGAGAAATTGTCATTTGTAGTTAATTTCCAGTGAATACTATCAGGCTCATCGGAGAGGTTCACATCCATCAACCTTCTGGCCAGATGTAACAATGCCTTCCATCGATCTCCTACCACAGATCTCCGGAATTGAATATTGAGAGAGTTGGACTGTAACACTGTAGCAACGTAAACCTTCTTATGCTGTACAATGTTATAGAGAGATGGATACTGTGTGGCTAAAGGCGTCTCTCCTAACCACGTATCCTCCTAGAATCTCGTTAAATTACCGTTTTCAATGATGAATTTAATTCTATGAAAGAAAGCTGCTTTCATTCTCATCAAGACCTTCCAAAAAGGTGAATCATTGGGTCTAACGGTAACCTGGGCTAAGGTCTTAGATTGTAAATACTTATTACGCAAAATTTGTACCCACGTGCCTTCGGTCTCTACAAAGAGCCTGTACAGCCATTTACTGAGCAGACATCTGTTCTTTACCTCTAAATTCTCAATCCCAACCCCACCCTGTCCTTCGGCCTACAAATGATGTCCCATTTAGTAAATCTGTACTTCCTCTTTATTTCATCATTCTGCCAAAAGAATCGTGATCGATAGAAGTCTAGTCTTTTCCGTACCCCTATAGGTACCTCAAAGAAGGACAAGAGGAACATCGACATACTCATGAGCACTGAGCTTATTAGTATTAGCCGACCTCCGTATGACAGCCACCACGGCCTGAATACAGCTAGAAACCTAGCCATCCATGTGGGCCAGGATTCAGAATGGCAGAAGGCCCAGTAGGCCCACAGGCATGCACAGAGAAGTTAGGCCCGTAAGGCTGCTTTAGAGAGGAGCTCGACAGCTCAGGCGCACCGCACCTTATAAACAGGTGCGGCTCTCTCTTAGCTAGCGAGATGGGACTAAACTCCTACCACCACGCTGCTATGAAAGGTCATTGGTCCCGGTTGGTGGCATGAACCAGGACCAATGCCCACCTTTGGTCCCGGTTTGTGGCACCAACCGGGACCAATGCCCCCCTTTAGTCCCGGTTGTTGCCACTAACCGGGACCAAAGGTCTCTTTTCAGTAGCCCAAAGACCTTTGGTCCCAGTTGGTGGCACCAACCGAGACTAAAGGGGGGCATTGGTCCC
>NC_041382.1:784256223-784291768 GCF_002162155.2 Triticum dicoccoides
TACCCCGGCCCGCCCCGGCGCACCGGCGCCCTGGCCGCCCCGCCGTCGCCGCCGTCGTCGCCATCGCCATTGCCAGCCGCCCCCGCCGCCCCGGCTCTGTTTTTTTCATTTTTTATTAGATTAATTTTTGTCCATATATATAATGTATATATGTATGTATGTGGCTATATCTATGTAGATGTTCATAATGTATTAATTTTTTTGCTCAGAGCATGTTTTTTGTTCATATATGTATTTTTTTGTTCATATGTGTATTAATTGTTTTCAATGTATATATGTATGTGGTAGCTATATATGCATGATGAGGGGGTGGGGTCGATATACCCCCTCCCAGATAACATTTTTTAGAAAAAATTTATATATCTTGCTAGGAAGAAAGGAAGAAGGAAGAAGAAGAAGAAAAATTATATATGCAAAAGTTACATTTTTAGAGAAGTTTTATCTAGGAAGAAGGAAGAATGGAAGAAAAAGAAGGAGAGGAAAAAGGGGAGAAAAAAGAGAAGAAGAGGAGAAAAAAAATAAGAAGAGAAAGAAGGAGAAGAAGAAAAGAAGAATAGGAGAGGAAGAAGAGGAGAAAAAATAAATAAGAAGAAGCAGAAGAACAAAAAAAAGAGGATATTTTTTCTTCTTCTCCTCTTTTTTTTCTTCTTCTTCTTCCTCTTCTTAATTTTTATCGGGAACGAGGGTGTCGAGGATCGCCGAGCGGTCGAGGGACACCGAGGGGTCGAGGGTCGCCGAGGGTTCGAGGGTCGAATGTCGTCGAGGGGTCGAGGGTCACCGAGGGGTCGAGGGTCACCGAGGGTTCGCTGGTCGATGGTCGTCAAGGGGTCGAGGGTCGAGGATCACCGAGGGGTCGAGAGGTTGCCTTCTGTCAAAGTACTGAAGAAATCCATGACTTCCTCATAAGCCGAAAGTAACCGGGGCATGATGGTACGAAGTTCTCCAAAGTTATTTTGGAAGGGAGTCCCGGATAGGATAATTCACCTTTTGGTACGAATTTCAGCAAAGGGCTTCCCAATAGCGATACTCGGAGGCTCTTGCTGAACTTTGTACAAAAAAGCGAATTATCCTATCTGGGACTCCGTTCCAAAATAACTTTGGAGAGCTTAATACCATCATGCGCCTGTTACTTTTGCCTAATGATGAAGCCATGGTTTTCTTGAATCCTTTGAAACTAGACAAACGTGACATATAGAAGGCTAGATGAGATCAGGAAAAATATGGACCCTTTTCTGCACATCCAGAATGGCGCCATTTTGTTAAATTCCTTGTCGGTCCGGACGTCGGACATGAGTTGAGGGGGGACGTCGGCCATGACATGAGGGGGTCGAGGGTCGGGAACTAGGGTATATGGTCATGGATCGCCGAGCGGTCGAGGGTCGTGAACTAGGGTAGAGGGTCGAGGGTCGCCGAGGGTCGAGGATATAGATTTATGAAGAATGCCTCCATTATGGATGTGCACAAGTTGATCCAATTTTTTCCTGATCTCACACACACACGCACACACACACACACACACACACACACACACACACACACACACATATATATATATATATATATATATATATATTCTTCTATATGTCATGTTGTCTGTCAAAGTATTGAATAAATCCATGGCTTCATCATTTGCCAGAAGTAACATGCGTATGATGCTATGAAGCTCTTCAAAGTTGTACTGGAACGAAGTTCCTGATAGAATAATTCGCCTTTTGGTAAAAATTTCAGCAAAGGCCTTCCAAATAGCGATATTCGGAAGGCTCTTGCTGAACTTTGTACCAAAAAGCGAATTACTCTATCGGGAAATCCGTTCCAAAACAACTTTGAAGTGCTTTGTACCATTATGCGCCTGTCATTTCTGGCTAATGATGAAGTCATGGTTTTCTTGAATTCTTTGACACAAAACAACGTGACATATAGAAGGGTAGATGAGATCAGGAAAAATATGGACCCTTTTTTGCACATCCAGAATGGCACCATTTCGTTAAATCCCTTGTCGGTTCGGACGTCGGACATTCAAGAAAGAGGCAGTCCGGCCCAAACCCTAGAAAAAAATGTTGTCGGTCTCCTGCCCCCTCCCGCCCCTACCCGACAACTCTCTCGAGATTTATAAGAGATTTATCAAGAATGCCTCCATTATGGATGTGCATAATTAAGTTGATCCATATTGTTCCTGATCTCATCTACCATTCTATATTTGCACGTTCTCGTGTGTCTAAGTATTGAAGAAATCCATGATTTCTTAATTGGCCGGAAGTAACAGGAGCATGATGGTATGAAGCACTTCAAATTTTTTTTGGAACGGAGTCCTGATAAGATAATTCACCTTTTGGTACGAAGTTCAGCAAAGGCCATCCAAATTGCGATATTCGAAAGGCTCTTGCTAAACTTCGTACCAAGAAAGCGAATTATCCTATCAGGACTCCGTTCCAAAATAATCTTGAAGAGCTTCATACAATCATGCGCCTGTTACTTCCGGCTAATGATGAAGCCATGGTTTTCTTGAATCCTTTGACACTAGACAACGTGACATATAGAAGGGTAGATGAGATCGGAAAAAATAGGGACCATTTTCCGCACATCCATAATGGCATCATTTTGTTAAATCCCTTGTCGGTCCAGACGTCTGACATTCATGAGAGAGGCGTTCCGGCCCAAACCCTAGGAGCGTTCTTGAGGCCACTGATACGTCTCCGATGTATCTATAATTTTTGATTGTTTCGTGCCAATATTGTACAACTTTCATATACTTTTGGCAACTTTTTATACTATTTTTGTTACTAACATATTGATCCAGTGCCCAGTGCCATTCGTGTTTGTTGCATGTTTTTTGTTTTGCAGAAAATCCATATCAAAGGGAGTCCAAACGGGATAAAAACTTACAGAGATTTTTTTGGAATATATGTGATTTTTGGGAAGAAGAATCAACGCAAGACGACGCCCGAGGGGGGCACGAGGTAGGGGGCGCACCCCTGACCCTCGTGGCCACCCCGTAAGGCAATTGGTGCCCTTCTTTCGCCACAAAAAATCCAATATCTGGATAAAGATTGTGTCCAAATTTCAGCCCATCAGAGTTACGGATCTCCAGTAATTTAAGAAATGGTGAAAGGGCAGAGTTAGGGAGCGCAGAAACAAAGAGAGACAGATCCAATCTCGGAGGGGCTCTTGCCCCTCCGCCGCCATGGGAGCCAAGGACCATAGGGGAAACCCTTCTCCCATCTAGGGGGTAGCTCATGGAAGAATAAGAAGAAGGGGGGCTCTCTCCCCCTCTCTCCCGGTGGCGCCGGAATGCCACGGGACCATCATCGTCACCATAATCTACACCAACACCTCTGTCATCTTCACCAACATCTTCATCACCTTCCCCCATCTATCTATAGCGGTCCACGGATCCCGCAACCCGATGTACCCTCAATGAACGTTAGTAGTTGCGGATGCTTGCTAATAGTTCCAATCATAAGTGCATAGAATTCCAAGTCAGGGATGACATGCTAGCAGTGGCCTCTCACACATAAAACTTGCTATTGGTCTAGTAAAGTAGTCACTTGCTTAGGGACAATTTCGCAACTCCTACCACCACTTTTCCACACTCGCTATACTAACTTTATTGTGTCTTTATCTAAACATCCCCTAGATTTTATTTATGTGCTCTTTGTATTCTTGCAATCCTATCCAACAACACCTACAAAGTACTTGTAGTTTTATACCTGTTCTAGGTAAAGCGAACGTCAATCGTGCATAGAGTTGTATCGGTGGTCGGTAGAACTTGAAGGAATATTTGTTCTACATTTAGCTCCTCGTTGGGTTCGACACTCTTACTTATCGAAAGAGTCTACAATTGATCCCCTATACTTGTGGGTTATCAAGACCTTTCTCTGGCGCCGTTGCCGAGGAATTATAGCGTGGGGTGAAATTCTCGTGTGTGCTTGTTTGCTTTATCACTAAGTAATTTTTATTTTCTGTTCTAAGCTGTTCTATATCTTTAGTTATGGATATGGAACACGGAATACAAAAAAATGAGGTTTACTTGCTACTCATGGAGATGGGGAACCTCCTAAAACTCTCGATGCTCATTATGTGAAAAACATTATGTGCTACTTTAATAATCCTGAGAAAACCCCATTCAATTATATAATGGGAGACACGTTGGATCAATGTGAGTACTTTAGGGATTATCACTTGACTCAAAAAGGGAAACTATTATGGGATCAAATTTATCTGTTGCGTTGGTATGCTCGGGATCTATGCTTGAGACATGATTATACTTGTTGCTCTAGGATGAAGGCTCCACACCTTCCCTTTTCATGCAAATTTAATGATAATAAAACCTTAGCTTCTTATGCTAATGGTATATATGATTACTACGATGTGGAACGAAAAGAAGAATTTGTTGCTTTTAAGGGTTCTTGTGAAATTGAATCTTTGTTTAAAGAGTTTGAAGATTTTGATGATTCAGTTTATAGACCTAAAAATTTAGCTATCCTTAAATATTGCTATGAGAATTATAAATACAATTATGATATTGATGAATCTATTGAGGAAGTCTCCGCTGTCCGAGAAGTGACTAATATTTTGCAAGAGTCTATGGAAGAAGAAATTAATGACATTGTGAGCTCATTGGATGAAAAAGATGAGGAGGAGAGCGAAGAACAAAAAAAAGGAAGAGCGGATTGATCACCCGTTCCCACCATCTAATGAGAGTAATTCTTTATCCCATACATTGTTTAATTTCCCTTCGAATTTACCGAAGGATGAATGCTATGATGATTGTTATGATCCCGTTGATTCTTTTGAAATATCCCTTTTTGATGATGCTTGCTATGCTTGTGGCCAACATGCCAATATGAATTATGCTTATGGAGATGAACTTGCTATAGTTCCTTGTGTTAAACATGAAATTGTTGCTATTGCACCCAGGCATGATAGTCCTATTATCTTTTTGAATTCTCCCGACTACACTATATCGGAGAAGTTTGCCCTTATTAAGGATTATATTGATGGGTTGCGTTTTACTAATACACATGATGATTTTGATAGATATAATATGCATTTGCTTGTTGCTCCTACTTGCAATTATTATGAGAGAGGAACTACATCTCCGCCTCTCCATGTTTCCAATATGATAAATTTGCAAGAAACTGTTTATACTATGCATTGGCCTTTACTATGTGTGCATGAATTGTTCTTTTATGACATGCCGATGCATAGGAAGAGAGTCAGACTTCGTTGTTGCATGATATATGTTACTTTGTTCTTACAACTAAATCACAAATCATTGTTAATTAAAATTGGCTTTGATATACCTTGGGATCCGGGTGGATCCATTACTTGAGCACTATATGCCTAGCTTAATGGCTTTAAAGAAAGCACTGCGAGGGAGACAACCCGGAAGTTTTAGAGATTCATTTATTTCTGTTGCGTGCTTTTATAAAGTTTAAAAACAAAAAAAATAAGAGGGGAACCTAAAACATTTTCAAAAATAAAAGCGAAAGTGAGAAAGACGAGCATTGTTAAAATGGGAGCTAGCCTTGAACTTTGTTCATGCTCATGGAAAGTTTGTGACCCTTGATTACAGAAACTTTTCAAAAAAAAATATCCCTTGTACAATTCCATTGTATCATAAAAATAATGTGCCACGATTTTCCTTTAGGATGTTCACATTGCTTGTTGGTTTGTGAAGTGCAAAACAGAAACTTTGGCTGTAGTGCGTGATTTTTTTTACTAGAACGTCAAACGGTTCTGAAATTTATTGCACTGTCTTTCTATACAAATTGTTTATTTTTCCTATTTTTTCAGAATTTGTGGAGTACCTGAAGTATGGTGAATGTTCAGATTACTACAGACTATCATGTTTAAGACAAATTCTGTTTTTGATGCATTGTTTGCATGTTTTGATGAAAATATCGATTTCTATCAGTGGATTCAACCATGGAAAAGTTATATTAAAGTAGCTACAATGCAAAAACAAAATATGAATTGGTTTGCAACAGTACTTAGAGTAGTGATTTGCTTGATTACACTACTAGGGAGAACCTTATACACAGAATCTTAGCAGCAGCGCGGCATAAAAAGAGGCGCTACTCCTAATTAGCAGTAGCGAGGTTAAGAAAACCACGCTACTGATGAAAATTTAGCAGTAGCGCGTGTTGTCTAAACCACGCAGCTACAAAAATCCATCGACATTACCCACCAACCTAAGTTTACCAGCAGCGCGGTGTCACGATGCGCGGTACTGCTAATGCAATAGTAGTAGCGCGCTTTTTAGTCACGTCACTGCTGCTAATTTTGAAATTGTCCACACGGTTGGCCCGTTTAGCAGTAGCGCGTGTGACGAAAGGGCGCTGCTGCTACGCTCTTAGCAGTAGCGCATTTTTCCTCCCACGCTACTGCTAAGACGCAGCACCCCACCACCTTTTCCCACCCATCCTCCCCTCCCCCATCTCCTCTCCTCCCTTTCCCCTACCTCCCACATCCTCCCTCTCTCACTCTTCTTCTTCCTCAATACTTCTCCGCCATTACTCTCCCTCTTCTACCTACCTTTCTCTCTCTTCATTACTCCTAGCTAACTACACCACCTCCATTAATGCATCTCCTTTCTCTTTTTCCTTCCCCCTCCACTGGTTGAAGTTGTCTCCTCCCAAATTAGCTAGCTAGGTAGATGTAGCATTTACTTAAGTGACCTATTTGTCCCCTAACTAGATCTATCTTTGTCAAGAAGAGCTTTGTGCACTTTTGATCTCCCTACATCATAATCTCCACCGTGTGCTCGATCTCGAGATAGAGGTGATTAAAATTTCATGCTTTTGCAAAATGGAAATATGTGTATGTGTGTGATATGATAATTGGGCAATATGATGGAAATTGTGTGTGGCATGAGTTGACGCGAAATTATGCTTTTGAGTTGCCTATGTTTTGCCGAAATATTGATTTGGTTCCGTTTCGGCGAATTTCGGGCAAACTCTAGATCTATATGTCCTATTTTTAGGGAAGGTCATGCCGAATTTTTGTATGAATTTGATTCATGCACGCATTTTTATAATCAATTCATTTATTATTATCGTGCAGACGTTCATGATGGTCAGTGGAACGATGCTGGACAGGTGGTTGCGGTCGGTGGTGCAGGACATGAAAGAAAATAACCGGACAGAGGTTTTATGTCCGTGTCAAAAATGCAAAGGAATAGTTTGGCTCGACCCCTGTGACGATGGTCGTGTCGAAGCGCACCTGCTCATGAATGGTTTCATGGATGGCTATACTCGGTGGATAATTGAAGATGAGGATGACGATGTTGAGGACGCCGATGGGGCAGGCAATGACGACACGGGACAAGACGAAGAGATGATCGATAATGGTGGCGGGGAAGATGTCGGACATGGCGGCGGAGAAGGGGCCGGACATGGCAGAGGATAAGGGGCCGGACATGGCGGCGGAGAGAACGACGTGGACTCCATATAGCAGAGTTTTTCGGTACTAAGTTCAATCATGCGGGACCCTCATGTTCAAGCACTGCTTCGCAAGGAGACGAGTACTGAGACAGCTGCTTCTAGAGAGGAGGCTAAGCTGGAGCAACTGGTGGTAGACTCGAACACTCCATTGTATGATGGTTGCAATCCTGAGGTGACTCGCTTGATTTTCATGCTCCAACTCCTGAAGACTGATGACCCACAAGTATAGGGGATCTATCATAGTCCTTTCGATAAGTAAGAGTGTCGAACCCAACAAGGAGCAGAAGGAAATGATAAGCGGTTTTCAGTAAGGTATCCTCTGCAAGTACTGAAATAAGTGGTAACAGATAGTTTTGTGATAGGATAATTTGTAACGAGCAACAAGTAACAAAAGTAAATAAAGTGCAGCAAGGTGGCCGAATCCTTTTTGTAGCAAAGGACAAGCCTGAACAAATTCTTATATAGAGAAAAGCGCTCCCGGGGACAGATGAGAATTATCGCCAAGCTAGTTTTCATCACGTTCATATGATTCGCGTTCGGTACTTTGATAATTTGATACGTGGGTGGACCGGTGCTTGGGTGCTGTTCTTACTTGAACAAGCATCCCACTTATGATTAACCTATATTGCAATCATCCACAACTACAACAAAAGTATTAAGGTAAACCTAACCATAGCATGAAACATATGGATCCAAATCAGCCCCTTGCGAAGCAACGCATAAACTAGGGTTTAAGCTTCTGTCACTCTAGCAACCCATCATCTACTTATTACTTCCCAATGCCTTCCCCTAGGCCCAGATAATGGTGAAGTGTTATGTAGTCGACGTTCACATAACACCACTAGAGGATAGACAACATACATCTCATCAAAATATCGAACGAATACCAAATTCACATGACTACTAATAGCAAGACTTCTCCCATGTCCTCAGGAACAAACGTAACTACTCACAAAGCATATTCATGTTCATAATCAGAGGGGTATTAATATGCATATAGGATCTGAACATATGATCTTCCACCAAATAAACCAACTAGCATCAACTACAAGGAGTAATCAACACTACTAGCAACCTACTAGTACCGATCCCGAACTTGGATACAAGAATTGGATACAAGAGATGAACTAGGGTTTTGAGAGGAGATGGTGCTGGTGAAGATGTTGATGGAGATTGCCCTCTCCCGATGAGAGGAGCGTTGGCGATGAAGATGGTGATGATTTCCCCCTCCCGGAGGGAAGTGTCCCCGGCAGAACAGCTCTGTCGGAGCCCTAGATTGGTTCCGCCAAGGTTCCGCCTCGTGGCGGCGGAGTCTCATCCCGAAAGGTTGATTCTGGTTTTTTCCTCGACGAAAGACTTCATATAGCAGAAGATGGCCACCAGAGAGCCAACAGGGGGCCCACGAGGCAGGGGGCGCGCCCTGGGGGGTAGGGCGCACCCCCCACCCTCGTGGCCAGGTGGGGCCCCCTCTGACGTACTTCTTCCGCCCAATATTTTTTATTATTTCCAAAAATGACTTTCGTGGAGTTTCAGGACTTTTGGAGTTGTGCAGAATAGGTCTCTAATATTTGCTCCTTTTCCAGCCCAGAATTCCAGCTGCTGGCATTCTCCCTCCTTATGTAAACCTTGTAAAATCAGAGATAATAGGCATAAGTATTGTGACATAACTTGTAATAACAGCCCATAAAGCAATAAATACCGATATAAAAGCATGATGCAAAATGGACGTATCAACTCCCCCAAGCTTAGACCTCGCTTGTCCTCAAGCGAAAGGCAAAAACGATAAATAGGTCCACATGTTTAGAGGTAGAGGTGTCGATAAAATAAAATACGGACATGAGGGCATCATGATTATTCATAACAGCAACATATATGGATATTGTCATATGATTTCTTATGCTCAAGTAATAATCCATTCACAATGCAAAAGTACGAATCATAAACTTTATTGAGAACTAACAAACTATAATCTCAGTTATTGAACGAATTGCAATTTATCATAACATCAGAAAGAGTCTATGTCAGAGCTTTCTAGCAAGTCCACATACTCAACTATAATTTAGTCTTTCATAATTACTAATACTCACGCGATACTTGTGGTTACAGAGTTTTAATCGGACACAGAGAAAGATAGGGGCTTATAGTTTCGCCTCCCAACCTTTTACATCAAGGGTAATGTCAACAATAATAACTCATGGTCCCCTATATCTAATTAGATATATCTATCAGGATCTTTCCAAGACCCTGTGCTTGCCAAAGGATAAAATGTTAAAAGGAAAGGTGAAGATCAACATGACTCTTGCATAAGGTAGAAGATAATAATAAAAGATAGGCCCTTCGCAGAGGGAAGCAGGGGTTGCCATGCGCTTTCAGGGTTGGATGCACAAAATCTTAATGCGAAAGAATGTCACTTTATATTGCCCCTTGTGACATGAACCTTTATTATGCAGTCTGTCGCTTTTATTTCTTCCACATCACAAGATCGTATAAAGCTTATTTCCTCCACACCAATCAATCATACATATTTATAGAGCAATTTTTATTGCTTGCACCGATGACAACTTACTTGAAGGATCTTACTCAATTCGTAGGTAGATATGGTGGACTCTCATGGCAAAACTGGTTTAAGGGTTTTTGGAAGCACAAGTAGTATCTCTACTTGGTGCTAAAATTTTGGCTAGCATGAGGGGGAAAGTCAAGCTCAACATGTTGGATGATCCATGACAATATACTTTATCTCAGATATAAGAAAACATAACCCATTACGTTGTCTTCCTTGTCCAACATCAACTCTTTAGCATGTCATATTTTAATGAGTGCTCCCAATCATAAAAGATGTCCAAGATAGTATCTCTATACGTGAAACCTCTCTTTCTTTATTACTTCCTATTAATTGCAACGATGACCAAAGCTATGTTTGCCAACTCTCAACAACTTTTAATCATCATACTCTTTCTTTGTGAAGTCATTACTCTCAATAAGATCAGTATGAACTCTTTGTTTCCTTTTTATTCCTTTCTCTTTTCTTTTATTCACTCAAGATCATGGCAAAATAATCAAGCCCTTGACTCAACACTAATTTTTATTATATATAGCTCAAGGACTTGATTACAAAAAGGGATCATAAAGCAAAAACTCAAAACTAGATCATGCCATAAACTTTATTCTACTAGATCAAGATACTACTAATTGGATCGAACTAAGAAAAACGGTAATGATAGGAGTGTGATGGTGATACGATATCGGGGCACCTCCCCCAAGCTTGGCAGTTGCCAAGGGGAGTGCCCATACCCATGTGATTATATCTCCTTTGTTGGTGAAGAAGATGATGATTTGGTTGATAGCATAGGCTTCTTCCTTAATTTGCGCTTGAGGACAGAATTTTGATCCCTCAAGTCATCAATCTCCTGCTCCAGGATTAATATCTTTTTGCATAGTTCCTGCTTGTTTTCCTGCAAGAGATGAAAAGGGATAAACTCGATCTTAGGTTTCTTTGCTCTATCAGGGAGGCTTAACTTTTTGAACTCCACATGCATGTCCCCAGGTTGAGGTAATGGGGCTTCATCTTCATTTGAGCTTGTCTCTTCCTTCCTCTTGGGTTCATAGTCCTCTTCTTCCTCCATAGTCCAACCACAATGCTCTGCATCTCCATAGACCTTAGGATCTATAAGGTAATCATCCACATAGCTTTCTCCTTTCAAATCCTGGGACGACATGTTCCTCTAATCTGTAGCAGGACATCTCAAAACAAGAATAGAGGATAATTGTGTGATACGGGAGTCAAAACCTTCGGGAGATTATATAATGAATTTTTACCGACCAAAATACGTATGGTGCAAGAAAACGGAGTCCGGAGAGCACACGAGGTGCCCACGAGGTAGGCGGGCGCGCCCAGGGGGGTAGGGTGCGCCCTCCATCCTCGTGGAGCCCTCGTGTCCTTCCCGGACTGCTTCCTATTTTTTTATTTTTCTAAATATCCCAAAACGGAGAAATATTGCCTTAAAAACTGTTTTGGAGTCGGTTTACTTACCGTACCACATACCTATCCCTTTCCGAAGTCTGAAACGTTCTGGAAAGTATCCCTTATGTATTCCTCCGGGGTTATGGTTTCAATAACATTGGTTTCAACATTTATGGGATTACCTGAGATATAATGTTTGATTCTTTGACCGCTCACCACCTTCGGATTTGTGCCTTCGAAGTTGTTGATTTTTATGGCACCAGAACGATAGACCTCCTCGATAACGTAAGGGCCTTCCCATTTAGAGAGAAGTTTTCCTACAAAAAATCTTAAATGAGAGTTGTATAGCAATACTTAATCACGTACATTAAACTCACGCTTTTCTATCCTTTTGTCATGCCATCTTTTAACTTTTTCTTTAAACAACTTGGCATTTTCATAAGCTTGGGTTCTCCATTCATCAACTGAGCTAATATCAAATAACCTCTTCTTACCGGCAAGTTTGAAATCATAATTGAGCTCTTTAATAGCCCAATAAGCCTTATGTTCTAGTTCGAGAGGTAAGTGACATGCTTTTCCATAAACCATTTTATACGGAGACATACCCATAGGATTTTTATATGCAGTTCTATAGGCCCACAATGCATCATCAAGTTTCTTGGACCAATTCTTTCTAGACCTATTGACAGTCTTTTGCAAAATTAATTTGAGCTCTCTATTACTCAATTCTACTTGACCACTAGACTGTGGGTGATAAGGAGATGCAATTCTATGATTAACGTCATACTTAGCAAGCATTTTACGGAAAGCACCATGTATAAAATGTGAACCACCATCAGTCATTAAATATCTAGGGACTCCAAACCTCAGAAAAATAACTTCTTGGAGCATCTTAATAGAAGTGTTATGATCAGCACTACTAGTTGGAATAGCTTCTACCCACTTAGTAACGTAATCAACAGCAACTAAAATATGTGTATATCCATTAGAGGTAGGAAAAGGTCCCATATAATCAAAGCCCCAAACATCAAATGGTCCAATAACAAGTGAATAATTCATAGGCATTTCTTGACATCTACTAATGTTACCAATTCTTTGACATTCATCACAAGAAAGGACAAACTTACGGGCATCCTTGAAGAGAGTAGGCCAATAAAAACCGGATTGCAATACCTTATGTGCAGTTCTATCTCCAGCGTGGTGTCCTCCATAAGCTTCGGAGTGACACCTGCGTAGGATCTGTTCCTATTCATGCTCAGGTACACAACTTCTGATAACACCATCTACTCCTTCTTTATAAAGATGTGGGTCATCCCAAAAGTAATGTCTTAAATCATAGAAGAACTTTTTTCTTTTGCTGGTATGTGAAACTAGGTGGAATAATTTAGCAACAATGTAATTAGCATAATCAGCATACCATGGAGTACTACGAGAAGCATTTATGACATTTAGTTGCTCATGAGTAAAGCTATCATCAATAGGTAGTAGGTCATCAAGAACATTTTCTAACCTAGACAAGTTGTCTGGAATGGGGTTCTCAACTCCCTTTCTATCAACAATATGCAAATCAAATTCTTGTAGCAAGAGAACCCATCTAATAAGTCTAGGTTTAGCATCTTTCTTTTCCAGAAGATATTTAATAGCAGCATGATCTGCGTGAATAGTTATTTTAGAATCAACAATATAAGGCCTGAACTTATCACAAGCAAATACAACTGCTAAAAATTCTTTCTCAGTAGTAGCATAATTTCTTTGAGCATTGTCTAGAGTTTTACTAGCATATTGAATAACATCTAGTTTCTTATCAACTCTTTGCCCTAGAACAGCACCTATAGCATAATCACTAGCATCACACATAATTTCAAAGGGTAAATTCCAATCAGGTGGCTGAATAATAGGTGCAGAGATCAATGCTTTCTTAAGTATTTCAAATGCTTCTACACAATCATCATCAAAGACAAAATGGTATATCTTTTTGTAATAAATTAGTCAAAGGCCGAGAAATTTTCGAGAAGTACTTAATGAACCTCCTATAAAATTCGGCATGACCAAGGAAACTTCTTATACCTTTGATGTCCTTGGGACATGGCATCTTTTCAATAGCATCAACCTTGGCTTTGTCAACCTCAATACCTCTTTCAGAAACTTTATGCCCCAAGACAATGCCCTCATTAACCATAAAGTGGCACTTTTCCCAATTCAAGACAAGGTTAGTTTCTTCACATCTCTACAAAACTCGATCAAGGTTGCTCAAGCAATCATCAAAAGAGGATCCATAGACGGAAAAGTCATCCATGAAAACCTCACAAATCTTTTCACAAAAGTCAGAGAATATAGCCATCATGCATCTTTGAAAGGTAGCAGGTGCATTACATAAACCAAAAGGCATACATCTGTAAGCAAAAGTACCAAAAGGGCAAGTAAAAGTAGTCTTTGATTGATCATTGGCTGACACGGGTATTTGAGCGAAACCAGAATAACCATCTAGAAAGCAAAAAATGTGTATGTTTGCATAATCTTTCTAGCATTTGATCAATAAAAGGTAAGGGGTAATGATCCTTTTTAGTAGCCTTATTTAATTTGCGAAAATCAATTACCATCCTATAACCTGTAATAATTCTTTGCAGAATCAATTCATCTTTATCATTAGGAACGACAGTAATACCTCCCTTCTTAGGGACACAATGGACAGGACTTACCCACTGACTATCAGCAATGGGATAAATTATACCTGCGTCAAGGAGCTTTAGTACTTCCTTTCTTACCACTTCTTTCATCTTAGGGTTCAGCCTTCGCTGATGATCACGAACTGGTTTGGCATCTTCTTCCAAATTTATTTTATGTTGACATAGAGTGGGACTAATTCCCTTAAGATCATCAAGAGTATATCCAATGGCAGCACGGTGCTTCTTTAGAGTTTTCAATAATCTCTCTTCTTCATGCTCTGAAAGGTTAGCACTAATAATAACATGATATATCTTTTTCTCATCAAGATAAGCATATTCAAGAGTCTCAGACAACGGTTTAAGCTCAAACATGGGATCAACCTTGGGTGGTGGAGGATCCCCTAGGATTTCAACAGGCAAATTGTGTTTCAGGATAGGTTCTTGTTTAAAGAATACTTAATCTATTTCCCTTCTTTCATTCATAAACATATCATTTTCATGGTCTAGCAAATATTATTCTAAAGGATCACTAGGAGGCACCGCAATAGAAGCAAGACCAATAATTTCATCCTTACTAGGTAATTCTTCTTCATGATGTTTTCTACTAAATTTAGAGAAATTAAACTCATGAGACATATCACCCAAGCCAATAGTAACAACACTCTTTTCGCAGTCTATCCTAGCATTAACTGTGTTCAAGAAGGGTCTACCAAATATAATGGGACAAAAGCTATCTTGTGGGGAACCAAGAACAAGAAAATCAGCAGGATATTTAGTTTTCCAACACAAGACTTCAACATCTCTAACAATTCCAATGGGTGATATTGTATCTCTATTAGCAAGTTTGATGGTAACACCAATACGTTCTATCTCAGCAGGTGCAATTTCATGCATAATTTCTTTGTATAAGTCATGAGGTATAGCACTAGCACTAGCACCCATATCACATAAGCCATGATAACAATGATCTCCTATTTTAACAGAAATAACAGGCATGCCTACCACATGTCTATGTTCATCTTTAGCACAAGGTTTGGCAATTCTAGCAGTTTCACCGCAGAAAAAAATAACATGCCCATCAATATTATTAGCCAAGAGATCTTTAACAATAGCAATATTAGGTTCAACTTTAATTTTCTTAGGAGGTGTATAATTTCTAATATCGCTTTTACGAACCACAGTTGAAGCTTTAGCATGATCCTTTATCCTAACAGGGAAAGGTGGTTTCTCAACATAAGAAGTAGGAACAACAGGATCATTATAAGTGATAGTCTTTTCTTCAACTATAGTAGGTGCACCTACTTTTACTTCTATGGGAGGATGATATTTAAACCACTTCTCCTTGGGGAGATCAACATAAACAGCAAAAGATTCACAGAAAGAGGCTACTATCTCGGAGTCAAGTCCATATTTAGTGCTAAACTTACTGAAAACATCGGTATTCATAAAAGATTTAACACAATCAAACTTAGGTGTCATACTTGACTCCTTACCTTCGTCGAGATCCCAATCTTTAGAGTTGCATTTAATTCTATCCAATAAATTCCATTTGAATTCAATAGTCTTCATCATAAAAGAGCCAGCACAAGAAGTATCGAGCATGGAATGATTATTACGAGAAAGCCGAGCATAAAAACTTTGAAGAATTATTTCTCTTGAAAGCTCATGATTGGGGCATGAATATAACATTGATTTAAGCCTCCCCCAAGCATGAGCGATGCTTTCTCCTTCGCAAGGCCAAAAATTATATATATAGTCGCGATCACGATGAACAAGATGCATAGGATAAAACTTCTGATGTAATTCCAATTTCTATCGTTTGTAGTTCCATGACCCCGTATCATCACATAGCCTATACCATGTCGATGCATCTCCCTTCAAACATAAAGGGAATACCTTCTTCTTAACAACATCATCGGGTATACCTGCAAGCTTAAGTAATCCACAAACTTCATCCACATATATTAGGTGCTCATCAGGATGCTTTGTTCCATCTCCTACAAAAGGATTAGCTAGCAGTTTTTCTGACATACCCAAAGGAACTTCAAAGGGAACATTTTCATTTTCAGTAGGTTCAGTAGGTTGAGGAGCAACTCTTTGCTCTACTGATCGTGGTGAAGATACCCCGAACAAGCCCCTCAGAGGATTACTTTCCATAGTAACAAGTGACAGTAAATTTCAGCACACTATATAAATTTTTCCTTACAAAATTCCACCTACCAAAGGCGCTTCACTCCCCGGCAACGGTGCCAGAAAAGAGTGTTGATGACCCACAAGTATGGGGGATCTATCGTAGTACTTTCGATAAGTAAGAGTGTTGAACCCAACACTACTAGGAAAAGGGCTATAGATGATATGGTCACTAATGACACACCAGACATGTGGTGCGCCACTACTATATACTAATGGCGCACCATGTGTTGGTGCGCCATTAGTGTCCAAATACTAATGGCGCACCACATCCACGGTGCACCATTAGTAAAAAAAATTATTTTTCATTTTTTTTTCAAAACTAGTAATGGCGCACCAGTGGATAGTGCGCCATTACTAGTTAAACTAGTAATGGCGCACCGTGGAACTAGTAATGGCGCACCACATCCACGGTGCGCCACTAGTAAAAAAATTTAAAAAAAATTCAATGTTTTTTCAATGTTTTTTTATTTTTTTTCAAAACTAGTAATGGCGCACTAGTGGATAGTGCGCCATTACTAGTTAAACTAGTAATGGTGCACCACATCCACGGTGCGCCACTAGTAATTTTTTATCACATTTTTTTTCAATTTTTTTTTCAAAACTAGCAATGGCGCACCGTGTGTGTGGTGCACCATTACTAGTTGAACTAGTAATGGCGCACCACTCCCACGGTGCGCCATTACTAACTTGGCCCAAAAATTCCACCGAATGCACCCCCCTCGCCCCGTGGACCGCCTTTTCAGTTTAAAAAAATAAAAGAAAATGATGGAAATGTCAAAAAAAAGAAAATAAGTTTCCCATGTGATATGTGGTCTACTTGTTGGGAAAATTTACAAATACGAATTTCGACTTTATTTGCAAAATCTCTCTAGAATTTGTAAAATGGGCAAACTTTTGCATACGAACTCGGATTAAAAAGTTTTTTATATGAAAAATCATCTACTTGAAAAGTTACATCCGAATTAGTGGCGCAATGTTAAACATTTTCAAAATCCGCAAAAACCTAACAGAAAAAAGTTACGGGGCTTTTAAGATCTAGAGGGAAAAAAGGAAAAAAAATTCAAACTTACTAGTGGCGCACCGTTTGCTAGGTGCGCTACTAGTAACAGAAAAAAAATTGGTTTCCAAAAAAAATTTGATTTTTTTTTTCAAAATATGATACGTAATATGACCGGGAAGTTTGAAATATTTTTTCAAAATGTCATCATACTCATGAACATGAACAAAGTCCTAGACATCAACAAGGTTTAATAGGATTGATATGATAGATATATCAACAAGTGCTTGTGAAGTGACCTAGTGCTGGGGTTGGATAGAACTGCGAAGTTAAGCATGCTCTGGCTGGAGTAGTGTGAGGATGGGTGACCTTCCAGGAAGTTTGACCACAGAGTGTGATTTGACTCGAGATTAAGCCATAGTGACCTAAGATTAAGAAAAAACAAAAAATTGAAAAAAATTTGATTTTTTTTAAAAATTGTTACTAATGGCGCACCGTGGGCTATACTAATGGCGTGGTGCTAGTTGCACACCTGTAGTGCGCCATTAGTAGGCAAAACAGGTGCGCCACTAATAGGCCTTTTTCTAGTAGTGCAACGAGTAGCAGAAGGAAATGATAAGCGGTTTTCAGCAAGGTATTCTCTCCAAGTACTCAAATAAGTGGTAACGGATAGTTTTGTGATAGGATAATTTGTAACGAGCAACAAGTAACAAAAGTAAATAAAGTGCAGCAAGGTGGCCCAATCCTTTTTATAGCAAAGGACAAGCCTGGACAAACTCTTATAAAGAGAAAAGCACTCCCGAGGACACATGGGAATTATCGTCAAGCTAGTTTTCATCACATTCATATGATTCGCATTCGGTACTTTGATAATTTGATATGTGGGCGGACCAGTGCTTGGGTGCTGTTCTTACTTGAACAAGCATCCCACTTATGATCAACCTCTATTGCAGGCATCCGCAACTACAACAAAAGTATTAAGGTAAACCTAACCATAGCATGAAACATAAGGATCCAAATCAGCCCCTTACGAAGCAATGCATAAACTAGGGTTTAAGCTTCTGTCACTCTAGCAACCCATCATCTACTTATTACTTCCCAATGCCTTCCCCTAGGCCCAAATAATGGTGAAGTGTTATGTAGTCGACGTTCACATAACACCACTAGAGGATAGACAACATACATCTCATCAAACTATCGAACGAATACCAAATTCACATGACTACTAATAGCAAGACTTCTACCATGTCCTCAGGAACAAACGTAACTACTCACAAAGCATATTCATGTTCATAATCAGAGGGGTATTAATATGCATATAGGATCTGAACATATGATCTTCCACCAAATAAACTAACTAGCATCAACTACAAGGAGTAATCAACACTGCTAGCAACCTACTAGTACCAATCCCGGACTTGGAGACAAGAATTGGATAGTAGAGATGAACTAGGGTTTTGAGAGGAGATGGTGCTGGTGAAGATGTTGATGGAGATTGCCCTCTCCCAATGAGAGGAGTGTTGGTGATGACGATGGCGATGATTTCCCCCTCTGGGAGGGAAGTGTCCCCGGCAGAACAGCTCTTCCTTAGCCCTAGATTGGTTCCGCCTCGTGGTGGCAGAGTCTCGTCCCAAAAGGTTGCTTATGATTTTTTTCCTCGACGAAAGACTTCATATAGCAGAAGATGGCCACCGGAGAGCCAACAGGTGGCCCACGAGGCAGGGGGGAAAGCCCCCACCCTCGTGGCCAGGTGGGGCCCCCTCTGACGTACTTCTTCCGCCCAATATTTTTTATTATTTCCAAAAATGACTTTCGTGGAGTTTCAAGACTTTTGGAGTTGTGCAGAATAGGTCTCTAATATTTGCTCCTTTTCCAGCCCAGAATTCTAGCCGCCGGCATTCTCCCTCCTTATGTAAACCTTGTAAAATAAGAGAGAATAGGCATAAGTATTGCGACATAATGTGTAATAACAGCCCATAATGCAATAAATATCGATATAAAAGCATGATGCAAAATGGATGTCTCAAAGACGAAGGCTAAAAGCAAATGGACCGACACTAGCCTCGATGAGCATCTCAAGTATCTAAAGGATGTTCTTCCCGCGGGGAATCTATGTCCTACTAGTGTTGATGAGGCCAAGAAGATCATGTGCCCTCTTGATCTGCCGCATGTTAGATACAATGCATGCATCAACGATTGCATAATTTATCAGAAGGAGCACGCGAAAAAAACAAGTTGTCCGATGTGCAATACTTCTTGATACAAGAAGGCCGGGAAGAAATGTCCCCAGAAAGTTGTATGGTACTTACTGATAGCTCCCCGTCTCCAGCGGTATTCCGTAGATTCCAAGGAAGCAAAGCTAATGCGCTGGCACGCAGAGAGGAAGAAGCCCGGCGATGGAGATGATCCGAAGCTGAGACACGTCAAGGATGGAAGCCAGTGGAGAGCGTTGAACAGCTTCTATCGGTATTTTGAATGTGATGCAAGGAACATCGTGCTCGGCGCGTGTACCGATGGCATGAATCCGTTTGGCAACCAGAACACCAACCATAGCACATGGCCCGTGTTTGTATGGATGTACAACCTCCCACCCTAGTTGTGCATGAAGTCGAATTACATTCACATGAGCACGCTTATTCAAGGCCCGAAACAACCAGGAAATAATATTAATTTGTATCTAGGGCTACTTCAAGAGGAGTTAGACACGTTATGGAAAACATCGTCCAAGACATGGGACGCCAGCAAAGGCGAGTATTTCTACATGTGAGCCGCGCTGATCACGACGGTGCACGACTATCTCGGTTACGGATATGTTGCAGGCCAGGTGTGCCATGGATATTGCGGATGCACGCGGTGCATGGATGATACAACGTCTCAGCAGCTAACGTCAAGGAAAGATGACGGGTCTGGGAAAATCGTGTACATGGGGCATCGAAGATGGCTCGAATAGGACGACCTGTGGAGAAACCGTGCAGATCTATTCAATGGTCACGCTGACCATCGAGGACCTCCACATAAGCGGAGCGGTGCTGAATCGATGAGCTGTTGAAACACTGGAAGGAGTGCCCCGCACCGGGAAAGACAACGAAAAAGGCGCAGGAGCCGGTGCTGAAGGTATGGAAGACGAGGTCTGTGTTCTGGGACTTGGAGTACTGGCACAAACTCGATACACCTCATTGCCTTGATCAAATGCATATCTGTAAGAATGTCCTTGAGAGCTTGCTCGCGACACTGATGAACATGCCGGAATAAGACCAAGGATGGGCTGAAGGCAAGAAAAGACTTTCAAGATTTGAAAATCAGGGAAGATCTGCACATGCCACCCCGTAAAATGTCAGACGAGACAGAGACGGAGACAGAGGCGCGGGTGAAGAAGGGCAAGGATTATTGCCCCCCTTCTTGGTTCACCTTAAGTCAGGCTGAGATCGGTCAATTCTTTAAGTGCCTTACCGGAGTCAAAGTTAGTTCCGGTTACTGTGGCAAGATAAGCAGATATGTAGACACGGACAAGAAATGGTTCAGTGGGATGAAGTCCCATGACTGTCATGTGATGATGATGCAGATACTACTTGTTGCCCTTAGAGGGATAATGGACAAGCACGTCCGTGACACACTTATTGGTCTCTGCAACTTTTTTGACGTCATCTCTCGGAAGTCGATCAGTCTGAAGCAGCTCCGAAAGCTACAGGAAGAGATCATTGTGATACTGAATGAGCTTGATATGTACTTCCCGCCCGTGTTCTTTGACGTGATGGTGCGTCTGTGTGTCCATATTGTGGACGACATAACAGACCTGGGGCCGTTATTTCTGCACAACATGATGCCGTTTGAGTGGATGAATGGGATCACCAGAGGATTCGTTCGTAACATGTCCCGTCCGGATGGAAGCATCGTCCAGGGCTATTTGACACAAGAGTGCATCTCTTTCTGCGAGTATTTTCTATTTGTCGCAAACCAGCCGCCTGGTGTTAGTGTTGGTTTGCCTTTTAACAAGCACGATGGGAGGCTCGAAAGAGAAGGTCACTCCAACGGTCGCAGGGAACTGCACGTGGCATACTCAGATCGACACAGCGACTTTGACATAGCAAACTTAGTAGTGCTAGAACACCTAGACGAGGTAGATCCTTTCGTGGCACTGCACAAAGAAATTATCGCAAAGAAGTATCGTGACCGGGGGGTATGCAGGACGGACGCCGAAGAGCATATTATTGCTAATCCCCCGGAGGAGGGCTCTAAGGACGGATTGCCAACTCCTTAGCACATGGCCCCTCGCCAACCTCCTAACCTATCAGGCATACGATATCAACGGATACACGTTCTACACGGAGGCCAAAGATATGGATAGTGATGATCAGAACTCAGGGGTGACGATGGAATGCATGACCGGCAGCGACAACGGCGCAACTGAATGATTTTACGAAAGGGTCGAGGAGATCTGGGGGCTTGACTACTCTGGAATGCACAACACGATGATGTTCCGTGTCAGATGGGCTAAGAATGTCGAAAGAGAAAATCGGAATTTCACTACTATGAGTATACCCGACGCCAAGAGCGCTACCGTGAACGCTATCACAAAAAACGAGCCATGGGTACACGCTAAGCACGTGACACAATGCTTCTTCATAACCGACCCGCGCAATCCCAGCCGTGTTGTCGTGAGGAGAGGCAAAAAGAACATCATTGGAGTGGATGGAGTCGCCAACGAGGAAGACTACAATCAGTACGGCAACCCAATGAGGGAAGATGACGATGATGATGAAGTATACGTCAAAATAAGAATCAATACTACATTACCTAAGAAAAATCTTACTCCATGGAAAAGGCAAAGTCACAATGAGGGGCTCAATTATTCTTCAACGAACAAGAAGGGAAAGAAGCTGACTCAAAAATGAAAACGTCAACGCTGAGGAACCGTATGTATGTTAGCGGTCAAATGATGTAATATATATGTTCCTATTTTGTACACACACTTAGCCATTATTATGCATGGGTCCAATAATGTAATATATATGTTCCTAGTTTGTATACATATTTAACCGTCAAATGATGCAATATATATCGCCTTCCCTTCGTTCACTGCTCTCGGAAAAAAGAAAAGAAAAGTAAGAGAAAATAAAGGAAAAGAAAATAGAAGGAAACAAACAGGATAACTGTTATATAGGTGTTATAGTAGCAGTGCTTTTGTGAGAAAAGAGCTACAGCTAGTCAAGATAGCAGTAGATATTTCTTCACGAAACCGCTATAGCTACCTGGAGTAGCTATAGCGCGTTTTTCCTAAATGCGCTACTGCTATGCCCAGTTAACCCCCAAAATCGATCCCCACTCCTCTCTTCATCCCGCCTCTTTTCCCCCAAATCCCCCAACGCGCCGCGCACCGGAGCCCTGCCCTCGCCGGGCCTCTGCGCTCGCCCCCGACCTCGACCGACCCCGGCGCCAACTCCGCCCCCGACCCCGACCCCGACCGACCCCGGCGCCGGCTCCGACCCCGATCCCGATCGGCCCCGGCGCTCGCCCACGGCCCCGGCCCTGGCCCCGACCCGGGCTCCGGCCCCGGCGCTCGACCCCGACCCGACCCCTCCCAACCTCGGCCGACGTCGGGCCTGCACCCTCTATAAGCCCCCCACCGCTCCTCCTCTCTCTGGTAGATAGGTTTTTTGGTTAATTTACTTAGGTTTGAGTTAGGGAAGATGGTTAATTAGGTAAATTTAGCTAGGTTTTTTCTTCAAGTTCTATATTTTTCTTCCTTTTATATGCAAATTTTAAGTGGGCATGTGATATGTGGACATGTGATGTTTTGGACATGTCATATTTGGAATTTTTGAAATGTCATTTGGACATGATGATTATGTGCAGGGTAAATGATCCGAGTGGCCTATGTTACGCCGAAATGTTGATTCATTTCCGTTCTGGGGAATTTCAGGCGCTCGATATGTCCATTTTTTAGCAAAGGTCATGCCGAAATTTTCCTTGAATTTTGGCATGATTTGTGCTAGACCGTAGGCATATCGAGTGCTGCGAGTTGCTGGGAAACGACATTCCGGCAAACATAGATTTATTTTTTATGTCATTTCTCATATTTTCATAGTTTTAGAATTAATCGAGGAGACTTAATCATAGGAAACAAAGAAGCTGGGCCTTCTGACCAAGATGCAGACGAGATGGATTATGAGGGTGAACTAGAGTACCTCGACTATTTGACTGCTAAGAAAATGCAAAGTCAAGGTTTGCAGGTCGGCCTCGATGATGGTACTAACGCCAACATCGACACCGACGGCGCCGGCACCGATGGCGGCGCCGAGACGGGCGGGGAAGGTACCGGCGGGGCAGATACCGGCGGGGAAGGTACCGGCGCTGATGCCGCTACCGGAAGGAAGAAGCAGAGGATACGAAAACCTAACAAACTAGGGATTGGACGACTGGTGATCACAAAGATGGCACCTGGCAAGTTTGAGCCATTAGAGCCGGAAGAACCTCGCAAGTGCTATGGGAACCAAGTAGGATGCATCCTACGGGAATGCGCGAGCATTAACGACGATGACTTAAGGAATAAAGAACATTTGACGTAGTTGCTCCCGACGAAGTTGCACAAGAGATTCAAGTTCCCCGGCTGGGATGATAACATGGAACAACCGTGGGATGATCCGAAGATGAAAAAGATTAACAATCACGCCATGGGCATTGTCGGTGTCAAAACCGGCAGATCTCGGGTAGGGGGTCCCAAACTCTGCGTCTAGGCAGATTGTAACAGGAGACGAGGGACACGATGTTTTTACCCAGGTTCGGGCCCTCTCGATGGAGGTAAAACCCTACTCCTGCTTGATTAATATTGATGATATGGGTAGTACAAGAGTAGATCTACCACGAGATCAGAGAGGCCAAACCCTAGAAGCTAGCCTATGGTATGATTGTATATTTTTTGTTGTGTCCTACGGACTAAAACCCTCCGGTTTATATAGACACCGAAGAGGGCTAGGGTTACATAGAGTCGGTTACAATGGGAGGAGATCTACATATCCGTATTGCCAAGCTTGCCTTCCACGCCAAGGAAATTCCTATCCGGACACAGGACGAAGTCTTCAATCTTGTATCTTCATAGTCCAACAGTCCGGCCAAAGGTTACTGTCCGGCTGTCCAGATACCCCCTAATCCAGGAATCCCTCAGGCATGTCCGAGTACTTCATAGAAGATTTTGAACACGAGGGTCGTGTCCGGCTCTGCAAAACAAGTTCCACATACCATCGTAGAGAGAATAATATTTTCACAAATATAATCTGCTAACGTATTCTGTGGCGTGACATCACACCAAGCCTTTATTCAAATCGTTTTTTACTATCCCACCTCAGCGCGTTTCGCGAGGCAGTTTCCTTGGCACGTCTTGTCAAAGCAGAGATCGTCTCCCCTTATTACGGGATTCTCATCAATACGGACGTGGGTAACCTAATCGGGCCCGTTGGCATATCTCCTCGATCGAAGGTAAGTCCCAAACGGTCACGTGAAGGGCTCTCGGTATTCCACCTTTTTATAAGGAGAACGAGGCCTCATTTTTTCTTTCGACCTCAATTGAATCCAACTCCTGCCTCGAGTTCCAACACCCGAAGCTTCAGATTCAGGCGCTTCAGACCTTTGATCATGTCCGGATCCAATCTCCAGGGCCGATGGATGCCTTCCTCCGTCACGGAGGAACATTGCAAAGCTGCGGGAGGCTAAGTACTTGACCGGCAAAATCCCGCATAGGCTTCCTGCTCCAGGGCAGGCTATTCCCACTCCCAAGCCCGATGAGAGCGTCGTGTTCGTTTCTCACTTCCTCCGAGGGCTGGGCTTACCATCGGATTCCTTCGTGAGGGGGCTCATGTTCTATTATGGGCTGGACTTCCACGACTTAGCTCCGGAGTCTATCCTCCACATCTCATCGTTCATAGTCGTGTGCGAAGCTTTCCTCCATATTACTCCTCACCTCAGACTATGGCTTATGACCTTTAAAGTGGAGCCGAAGATGATAGAAGGAGAGCACGTGGAGTGCGGAGGCGCAGTAATAAGCAAGGATGCTAATGCTCCATGGCCCGAGGGCTCTTTTCAAGAGGAGTCCAGCCTATGGCAACAAGAGTGGTTTTATATCACAGCTCCCAGGGGCACCAAATGGGTGGTGCCAACCGCTTTTCGCTCGGGTCCCCCGCCCCGACTATTGTCATGGGTTGATAAGGGGCTGGACTGGGGGTCAGCAAAGGATGCCCCCTGCTGCAGAGCCGCATCCGAGACCGTCTAGAAAGAGACATCAGTTTGGTCGTGGTGGCGCAAGTCATCTTAATTCGCCGAGTCCTTCCCTGCAAACGTCGCCCTATGCCTATGGGAGTCCAATCCGGAGGGACCACAAGCTCTCCAACATATTTTTGGCATGACGCCCGTGGAGATGTATAAATTGTTCTTCGGACCACAAGTAATGTGTCCGGACTCGTCCGAGGATGCAGGTCTAAGATGCAATCGTCCAGATACCCAAGTAAGTAGTCATGTGCCCGGACATGCCATCCGTTCGTTTATCACAACCTTGTCCTTAACAGAGCTGTTCTTGAAACAGGAGTGGATAGCGAAGGCGAAGCTAATCAGGTGTCCGACCCCCCTTCCTGAGACCTCGCCAGACCCCATTTTAACCAGGATGCTGGAGATCGCGCCTTCGGAAGAAAATGAAGGGGGGAAAAGGGAGCTACTGCCTCTGAGGAGGAGGTTGTCCGGAAGGGAGGAATCGAAAATTCCTCTCCTCAGGGGAAGAAGAGGACCGCCTCTGAAGACCCGGAGATAGTGGTCTCAAAGCAGGGGAAGAAATCTTCACTAGAGGGTCCCGCGACAGGGGATGTCCCAGTCGTACTATACCCTCAAGGGGATCTGCCCTCCACCGAGCCGTAAGTTCAAGAGTGTTTAATAATAAGAGAAATCCTTGCTTCACTTCTGAGGAAGATAACCAAAAAATTTACCTTGTAGTTCGGATCTTAGCCCTTCTCAGCAGAGCTCGTCTTTGTGGGATCTCCCTCCAGAAATGATGGAGAGCGGAACGCCTCCCCTTGCCATCCCGCCTCATGAGGCGGGCGACCCCGAGGTGTCATCGCGGAGGGTTTCTCCTGACCCGATAGGACCGGAAGGCCTTCATATGGCCACCCGAAGCCTTTTGTGTCCGGCTTCTGAGAGAAGCAACCGAACGAGTCCGGCACAGCCTAGTGCACGGTCGGAGGTACTGAAGGATCTGCTAGGGCGGGCGTCTATCTAGAGGAGCACCATGCATTGATGGGCACGGTAATTGAAAGGATTTCATCCACGGAGAGCGGGTTGCATGAAGCTATCAAGAGTTTACTGACGGGTTTTGAGGTGTGTGAAATGATGTACCTTCAGTACCGCATACTCTAAGATGCGTCCTATATAGATAGTAGCCCCTGAGACTCTGGGTGCCATCGCAGACGACGGCGCGCGGAGGATCATAGTCCCAGGTTTAATTATGTCAACATTATATGCAGGTGGCGAAGTGTCCGGTGGCCGGCCGGACTGATGAATTTGCCGAACTAAACCGGCAACTTGCCGTGGCGGATGCCGACATAACGTTTGTCAACAAGCGGCTTGACGAGGTACAAGGTATGTAATTCCTCCAAGGACACCTGGTAAGAGGAGCTTGATGCCAGTATCTTACAACATGTGTGTAATGCAGAAGGAGCTGCGGCCGTGGAGGACCTGCGGGCAGAACTTGCCCGAGCCAAGGAACAAGCCAGAAAAAGCGATGCGGCTGCCCGAAAGGCAACCGAGGAGCTGAAATCCGAACAGACTGCTCACTGCGAAAGCAAGGAGAAAATGGCCAAGATGGCCGTGGAATTGAAGAACGCAGCTGACCGTTGCGAGCTTCTTGAAAAGGAAGATCAGGCGAATAAGGCAGACCTGGAGAAGGCCACGATGGCGGCCAAGGATACCCGCTCTGCGATGAGAGCGATGAAGGAGGAGCTGCGTCAAGCCGGAGATATCGCGGTTGGGAAGCCCTTTATGCTGCGCATGAAGTTCGGAGATCATAAGTATGCCCCATTGGACAGGCTGTGGAGTTCCACGAACGCATATTTGGATTTGGCAGCGAGTGCTGCTAATGCGGCCGAACACTTCCGAGATCAGAAGGAGTGCGAAGTGGAGAAGCTGTTCTGGTCACAATTTAACCGTTCGGAGCATACACCTCCATTGACTGATCGGCTGGCCGAATGGGCCGAGCAGAATAGGCTATCCGGACTTGCCATGGAGTGCGTCGTGGATCATCTATGGCCTGAAAGGCCGAAGCCGAAGAGTTACTTTAGTTTGGTGCAGCAATTCCTTCATGCAGTACCGCATATCAACGCGATGAAGAGGTCAGCGTGCGTAGAGGGTGCGCGGATGGCCCTTGCCCATGTGAAGACATACTGGGCCGAAATGGAAGCCACCGTTGTTGCAGCCCATGACTCGGACCGAAGCCGGGTGCCTGCCGAGCACTACTTCCCAGAAGTTCTTGAGGGTGCTCGTTCAATAGAGGCACAGTGCTATAAGAATATTATGTTTGAATGACATGTATTTTTGCTGAAAACAATGTTTGCTTAAATGTAAAGGCTTTTTATACTTGTGCCTGCAAGAATTGTGATACCTCCTGTGCGGCCATTAATATATATAAATATATATATATATAACTTGAAAGATGGCAGTCATCGTAGAAAACGCATTTTCACACTTGATCCAACGTCTTGGTCCATTTATGGAGGTGACAGTGTAGCGAACTAGGCAATCGGACTATAATGCTTTATCACTTTCACTTAGCCATAGGAGTTCGACAGTGGGGCTACTATATAGCCCCTGGTGGCGCCGCGCTCACCCGAGTTCGGGGCGCGTGTGTGCCTGGCCGGGAAACGGCCCTTCATTAATGCGGAGGAATACCGAAGATTTCGATAGGTCATCGAGTGGTTGACCAGTCTCACGCTATATCATGACAGTCAGTTTTCGGCTTTCTCTACTGAGGTGCTCGCCTGGCTGAACCAGGGCACAATCGCAGTAGTTCTCCTGGTGCCGCCTTAGCCGATGGAGCGGAACGTAAGGCAGGAAAACACAGGAGCCGAGCAAACCCAACATTTGACCAAAGACATGATTCGGAGCTGATGCATATAAGGCCAAACTCGCGGCACCGAACACTCCCTAAGGTGTTCGGTCTTTATGATTTTAAACGGGATGAATAATGCCCTTAGTAATAAGCCCCTAGTGTCCAGGTGCGTGCAATATTCTGACGTGGCCACATGCCAAGACGTCAGCCCCCTTCTCGGTTATACTGAGAATCCGGGGGATGTGTATCAACAAGAGACAGTAAAAAAGGTTCATGCAGGGTCTTAATCTGAAAAGAATCCTTGGAACGGGTCCCTGCTGCACGTCTGCGCCTATGTCTCCGTTGTGCCGTATCCTGGACGGGCATAGCACGGTGTTCATCTGTAAAAGAGAGGAACTTAGTTGAAAAAGTAGTCGTGCCAAATGTATGTTATAATAAATAAGCAAAGTATAATTCAAGATGGGTAAAATTGACCTTGTTGCCCCTTGTTTTACATGTACGGAGCCCCTTGTATAGGGGTATACGGCTATTAAACCTTTATCAGTTACGTGTTGACGCCGGACTCGTCTAGCCGTGTCTGTGGTCTTAACGACTTGTTAAGTTCTTTGGTTGGTGAAGCCCACTGGTAGAAAAAGGGCCTATAGTCCCGGTTCGTAAGGGCCTTTAGTCCCGGTTCCGGAACTGGGACTAAAGTGTCGGTACTAATACCTCCCCCCTTTAGTCCCGGTTCAATCCAGAACCGGGACTAAAGGCCCTCCACGTGGGCAGTGCCCAGAGCCCAGTCAGGAGACCCTTTGGTCCTGGTTGGTGGCACCAACCGGGACCAATAGGCATCCACGCGTCAGCACTTCTGTGGCTGGGGTTTTTGTTTTTTTGAAGGGGGGGGTTGGGGGTTTTGGGGGGTTAATTTAGGTGTTTCATATATTGTGCTAGCTAGTTATAATTAATAGAGAGAAGTGTCCTCTGTTATGTCCGTGCTTGGTCGACGCTACGTACTATACATACGTATAGAGAGGACTAGACACGCTAGCTAGCTAGTAAGCAAACGAAGGAAACAGAAGATCGTCATGAACATATATGCATATATACAGAGAGAAGCGATATCGACCACCTCTCCTTCTCAGAGAGATTGGTCGAACAACAAGTTCTCGTATATCTATCTAACACTACCGGCTACATATATACAATAATTATCTCTTACAAATATAATCATACGGACTCAGGGTCCACATAGAATTCTCCGTCTTCAGGGATCACGTGGTCAAGAAAGAATGCCGCCAATTCCTCTTGAATTGCTCGCATGCGAGCTCGTGCTAGGAGTTCATCCCGCTTCCGAAACATCTAATTTGAAGAAGGGGGTCAATACATATATATATATAAATGAATGAAACTCAACACAAATGATGGTAATAAAATAAAATTGTGAATGTTGTTATTTACGTACTTCATATTGTTCGTTAGAGTACCCGCCCCGCTCACAGGTCGTGTGGCGGATGGACTCGCAGATGTAGTATCCACAGAAATCATTCCCTTGTTCCTGCCACAACCACTTTACAAGAAATAGAGGTCAATCAAACTGATAAGCAAGAATGCTAAATGGTATTGATGAAACTAGCGCTTGAATCACTAGGAGATGCGCGGAACATGCTATTATAGTACTTACTTTCGGGTGTCTAAATTCCAGCTCCTTCGGCAGTCCCGGAACTGTTTTGGTAAATTTTCTCCAAACCCTGCCGGACAAAGAAAACAATTACTTGATATCAGGAAATGAACAAAGTTGCTGATATGGTGGATAATGATCGATTTAACTTACTTCTTGAGGATTTCAGTCATGTCCGCATACTCCTTGGGATCTTTTCGTTTAGAGTCCAAGACGGTTACTACTCCCTGCTCAAGCTTAATCTGTAGGAGAATATAGTGGAAACTGCACACACATGCATAACTCATGAATTACATGACTATAACCTTGACTAATATATAAGTGAAACCGAATACGCACAAGAGAGTAACACTCACCTGAAGTTGTAAGGAAAGAGTATTATATCTTTGTTTTGATTTATTACGAACGATCATAGCAAGTTGGCCTCGGTAGCTGCGGCATGAAGTTTAACCTGAGTTGCATCTATGAGATATGTGTTAATGAACCCAATATCACCGACTTGTCTTTTCTTCAATTCGGCGATCTTCAATCTGCATAATATAGTGAGGATGATTATAAATACATGCAATGAAAGAGCTAAGCTATATAGAGAAACTTAATGACAGAAGTAGTACTACTTACAGACAGTAGCAGGCGACCGTTGTTTTATCGAGGGCCAATTGATTGAAAAACTGATAGAACTCCTCAAATGGAACAGGCAACAGATCAATTCCAACGAGGTCATGCTCCTTTTTAACTTTCACATACAAAGTACTCCTCCCCCCCAGAGTCTCTGTAGATTTTCAAGTACCAATCATGCAATCTTCGCATGATTGTTGATAGAGATCTTTCATCTTTGACGAGAGGCTTCCCGTACTCGTATCTTTGTATCTGCACCTCCATGGGTTCATAATGTACTTCGTCAGGCAGGTAATCTGCAAGATTGCTATAACCGGGCACCATCCTCGGATCATTATTGACGTTGTGGCTAGGCACCTTGAGCGGGGGGCACGATTGCTTCACTTGTTCGCCGAGCTGGGCAATTTGTTTCCCAGCTCGTCGTTCTTTCAGCCTTTGATCACTGACAGTACTTCCCGACCGCTCCGCTTCGGCAAATTCCTTTCCAATAATGCGGTCATAGTTTCCTTTCGGCGGATCAAACTTTGGTGGTTTTGTCAGGGCAGCCAGAGTGCGCTTCACTTTCACCCGATCTACCTTCTCCTCCGGAGGTGGATGTTTCTTTGCTTTCACCCCTTCAAAGAAGTTCCTCACTTCTTCTCGCACGATCTCGGCGTTCTCCTCCAGGGTCCTCTCATATGGTAACTTCTCTGGAGTCTTCAGAGAAGGACCGAATCTGTATGTCCTCCCGCCTCTGGTTATACTGCTAGACGCCGACCAAGAAGACGGAGCGGTTGTCTTCTTTACTTGCTTAAGCGGCGGAGGAGAAGGACTACGACGTGCAGGAGCAGCTGGAGCGGCGGCAGGTCTCTTCCGCCCTTGCTGACGAGGCGGAGAAGGAGGAGGCTGGCTGCTCGGGCGCGTCGGCGCAGGCGGAGAAGGAGGCGGAGTGCCGCCACGCGCCGGAGAAGGAGCCGGCCGAGGGCCCTGGTCGTCACTCGCCGGAGGAGGAGGCGGTGGAGGCGGAGTGCCCTGACTCGCCGGAGGAGGAGGAGGAGGCGATGGCGTCCAGTTCGGAAGGTTGATGAGCTCCTTTCGCCATAGGCATGGAGTCTTCAGAGCAGACCCCAGCCGAGTCTCCCCTTCACCGGTAGGGTGGTCAAGCTGGAGGTCCTCAAATCCCTCCGTTATCTCATCCACCATCACCCTAGCATATCCTTCTGGAATCGGCCAGCAGTGAAAAGTTGCGCCGGGTTCAGTAGGATAAACAGAGCCAACAGCCGCCTTGACCTTCAAATTCATCCATTGCGTCATAAGGTGGCAATTTTGAGACTCCGTTGTAGCATCCACAGGATAGCTTGCAGGAGCCGTCAAGGCATGCTCCAGCTGAAGCAGCTCGGTGGAAGCCACGCTGCTTCTGCGCTGAGATGGCGGGGTAGCTTCGGGGGAGGCTTCGGCAGTACGTTTGCTACAATTTGCTTCTCGTTCCTCTATCGCGTCTACCCTTGCTTGCAGCGCCTGTATTTGGGTCTGCTGCACTTTTTTCCTCCTCTCATGGGATTTGTAACCGCCTGCGTCCGGAAACCCAACCTTCCACGGAATGGAGCCTGGCGTGCCTCGTGTCCGTCCAGGGTGCTCAGGATTCCCGAGGGCCATTGTGAGCTCGTCGTTCTCTCTGTCTAGAAAGAACGTCCCTTCCTGCGCTGCTTTGATATACTTCTTAAGCTTACTGACTGGTATGTCCATTTGATCGTTCGTCCAAATGCACTTCCCTGTTACAGGGTCCAGTGTTCCGCCAGCCCCGAAGAACCAAGTCCGGCAATGGTCTGGCCAGTTAATTGTCTCTGGTTCGATCCCTTTATGAACCAGATCATTCTCAGTCTTGGACCACTTAGGCCGGGCTACGAGGTAGCCACCTGACCCCGTGCGATGGTGAAGCTTCTTCTTCGCAGCATTTTGCTTGTTTGTCGCCGACATCTTCTTACTCTTTTCTGATGTCTTGTGGGCCACAAATGCGGGCCAGTGATCTCTGATCTTCTCATATCTGCCCTTGAATTCTGGTGTCTCATTATTTTCGACAAACTTATTCAGCTCTTTCTTCCACCTCCTGAATAGTTCTGCCATCCTCTTCAGAGCAAAAGACTTGATTAATTTCTCTTTAACTGGGTTCTCTGGATTATCCTCAGGCGGTAGGGTGAAATTTGACTTCAGCTCAGTCCAAAGATCAATTTTCTGCATATCATTGACATAAGACACCTCAGGGTCTTCTGTAGCCGGCTTAAACCATTGCTGGATGCTTATCGGGATCTTGTCCCTAACTAGAACCCCGCACTGAGCAACAAATGCGCTCTTTATCCGGAGGGGTTCAATAGGTTGGCCGTCGGGCGCGATTGCTATGATCTCAAACTTTTCATCCGAGCTCAACTTTTTCTTCGGGCCTCGTCTCTTTACTGAAGTTGTGCTCGATTCGGAGGGCTAGAAAAAAGAACAAAGACTTAATTAATATGTGTACATACCAAAACAATGAATGCATCAATCAGCTAGTCAGCATAGGCTTAACTAGTATATATACCTGGCCGGACTCGGTTCGGTCACCGGAGCCGTCATCACGGTCTCCTTCTTGCACCGGCATTGGGTCACCGGAGCCGTCCTCATGTTCTTCTTCTTGCACTGGCATTAGGTCACCGTAGCTAGCTTGTTCACCCTCTCCTTCCAGACCATCGGTTTCGTTGAGAAACAACGAGATGGCATCACTTCCTTCTGCGATTATGTCCCTCAACAACGCTTCTTTTGTTGCTTCGTCTAGGGCGGTGTCCATAGTTTCTACAAATATTTACAACATGGCAATTATTATTCAAACATGACAGATGGATATATTAGTGCCAAACGTAGAACTAGCTACCTAATCATAGTAAGCTATCGGGAGGGGGTATATATCGACAACGACGACACTACATCTATGCCCCTCGACGACCCTCGTTCCCGATAAAAAAAGAGGAAGAAGAAGAAAAATAAGAGGAGAAGATCTCCTCTATTCTTTCTTCTCCTCTTTTTTTTCTTCTTCCTCTTCTTTTTTTATCCTCTTCTTCCTCTCATGTTCGATAGGATCGCCGAGGGGTCGGGAGGTTGCCTAGTGTCAAGGGATTCAACAAAACCATGTCTTCATCATTAGGCGAAAGTAACATGTGCATGATGGTACGAAGCTCTTCAAAGTTTTTCTGGAACGGAGTTCCAGATAGGATAATTCGCTTTTTGGTACAAAGTTCAGCAAGAGCCTTCCGAATATCGCTATTTGGAAGGCCTTTGCTGAATTCGTACCAAAAGGCGGATTATTCTATCCGGGACTCCATTCCAGAACAACTTTGCAGAACTTCGTACCAACATGCCCTGGTTACTTCCGGATAATGATGAAGGCATGGATTGCTTCAATACTTTGACACTAGGAAACCTCTCTCTACTTCCGGCTAAGAAGAAGAAGAAGAAGAAGAAGAAGAAGAAGAAGAAGAAGAAGAAGAAGAAGAAGAAGAAGAAGAAGAAGAAGAAGAAGAAGAAGAAGAAGAAGAAGAAGAAAAGAAGAAAAAAAAGAGGAGAAGAAGAAAGGAATAGTGGAGAAAAGAGAAAATAGAATATATTCTATTTTCTCTTCTTCTCCACTATTCCTTTCTTCTTCTCCTCTTCTTTTTCTTCTTTTTTCTTCTTCTTATTTATTTCTCCTCTTCTTTTCGGTAGAGGAAACCCTAAATAGCTAGCAAGTAACGTGGGTGTGAGATACATGTGGCCTTCGGTGTCGGACACTACATCCACGTCCCACAAGTGACGTGGGCGTCGAAGCCCGCGCCACTTGTGGGATGTGGGTGTAGTGTCTGACACCGATGGTACATGTATCTCACACCGACGATACTTTCTATTTAGGGTTTCTCCTCTACCGCTCCTCGACCTCTCGACGACCCTCGTTCCCGATAAAATAAAGAGGAAGAAGAAGAAGAAAAAAGAAGAGAAGAAAGAATAGAGGAGAAGACTTCCTCTTCTTCCTCTCCTTTTCTTCTCCCTCTTCTTCCCCTTCTTCCTCGCCTCTCTCATGAATGTCCGGCGTTCTCGACCCCCCCCCACGTGTCGAAGAAAAAAAAGAAGAAAAAAAAGAGGAGAAGAAGAAAGGAATAGAGGAGAAAAGAGAAAATAGAATATACATTCTATTTTTCTCTTCTTCTCCCCTATTCCTTTCTTCTTCTCCTCTTCTTTTTCTTCTTTTTTCTTCTTCTTATTTATTTCTCCTCTTCTTTTCCTCTCCTCTTCTTCTTTCTTTCCACTTCTTATTTTCTTCTTTCCTATCCTTCTTTTTCTAAAATTATAACTTTTGAATATATAAAACTCTTCTAAAATTGTAACTTTCTATATAAAACTTTCCTATCGGGAGGGGGAGAAGATCGAAGAAAAAAAAAGAAGAAAAAAAAGAGGAGAAGAAGAAAGGAATAGAGGAGAAGAAGAAAAAATAGAAAAAAATTTCTATTTTTTCTTCTTCTCCTCTATTCCTTTCTTCTTCTCCTCTTCCTTTTCTTCCTCTCCTCGTCTTCTCCTTCTTCCTCTCCACTAACATAAAATGCACTAACCTAAAATGCAACAAACATAAAATGCACTAAATCGATCAACTAACCTAAAATCAGTGATAAAATGCACTAACCTAAAATCAATATCTACTAACAACTTAAAAAAATTAGTACATATATGAAAAAATGCATATATGAAAAAAAAACATCATCATATCATCAACAGAAAAAAACATCATCATATCATCAACAGAAAAAAACATCATCATATCATCAACATCATCATATCATCAACCTAAAATCAGTGATAAAAAGGGCGCCGGCGGCCGGACCGAAAGTGGCGGCGTGTGGTCGGGGCGACGGCGACGGGGTGGGGGAAGGGGCGGCGCGCGCGGCGACGGC